>NC_137814.1:14822593-14840093 GCF_963921795.1 Nannobrachium achirus
ATTGCATTAGCGTGTCTGAGTGTGTGTGTGTGCGCGTGCCTATACGCACGCGTGTGCGCGTTGATGATGGGAACGTTGCTAATACAGCACTGTTGTCTCCAGGCTGACACAGCATCACAGTATCAGGGAAGACAGGGCGAGACAGAGAGAGAGAGAGAGAGAGAGAGAGAGACAGAGAGACACTGAAAGCTGATGTACAGTATATCTGAGTAGGGTTGTCTAGGATGTCTGATTAATCATACTGTATCCAAGCACGCACACATGCACGCACGCCCACACACAGCTGAGGAGTTGCCAGATAAGGAGACAAGCTGGCAGGTTGGCAGAAGCGGTCGCCAGGTTACAGATTCATAGAGAGAAGAGAACAGGTCCTGAATGAGTCACTAATCAATTGAGGAAATTATGGTGTATAAGGAGATTTTTATTGTGACCGTCAGGTCGCAGTTACTATGAAAAGCTCCACCAGCTGTCTGTCTGTCTGTCAGTCATTCACGCCAAGTCACGTCACGTCACGTCACACTTTTGCCCTAGTCATATCTCTGCCACCATTGGCCCTATCACATGGCCCTCTTCTAGCGCCACCATCAGGCCGATTTTTGCTAAACACATTTTTTGGACACTGCTCCTACAGATTTTGCCCTAAAATCACACACAGCGGTACACAGTATCTCTAAAGTCATGTCATCAACATGGATCTGTCCCATTTCCCATATTTATTCCCTCCTGATTGCCTACGATGCCTAAAAAATTCTTGTCCGAAAGGGCCGCAAACTTCTAGTATCTATACCAGTAAGACTCCCTAATCGGGAGATAAGCGACCGTAGGTCACATGTATACACAAAGAGTAGGGAGCAGTGTCCCCAAAAAATGTGGAGGGATCCATGTTGATGACATGAGTGTAGACATACTGTGTAGCGAGTTTCGTGATAATAGGGGAAAAATTGGAGGAGCAGTGTCCAAAAATGTGCTTTCAAAAATCGGCCTGAAGGTGGCGCTATATGGGACAGATCCATGTTGATGACATGAGTGTAGACATACTGTGTACCGATTTGAGTGATTTTAGGGGCAAAATTGTAGGAGCAGTGTCCAAAAATGTGTTTTGCAAGAATCGGCCTCATGGTGGCGCTAGAAGAGGGCCATGTGAGAAATGAGGGGTGGGGTCTCCGCGCCGCCGAGGCGGACGAACAGGTACCGGCCCCGGCTCTCCCGGTCGCTCCTAGCCCAAGTTACGGCATTGTATGTGCGCTGCAGTGGCAGGGGGTCCTCCACTGGGGGCGCCACCACTTTTGCATCCGTTCTGGAGCACCAGGAGTCGGTGGTCCCCGGGAATTCCCCGTGAGCAGCCCCGTTGGGGTGGTCATTTGGTCATTTTTGCACATTTGGTCATTTTTTACATCTGGGGGGGGGGGGTCCCTGGGGCTCCGGGGGTCCTTGGAGGTTGCAGTTTGGCAGGCAAGGAGTGTGTGTGTAAAATCTGGCATGGATCGGGTCAACGGGTGCGGAGATATAAGCAGGGAAAAAGTGTGACGTGTGACGTGTGAGCACATTTGGTCATTTTTTACATCTGGGGGTCCCCCAGGGACCTGGGGGTCCCTGGGGCTCCGGGGGTCCTTGGAGGTTGTAGTTTGGCAGTCAAGGAGTGTGTGTGCAAAATCTGGCATGGATCGGGGCAACGGTTGTGGAGATATGAGCAGGGCAAAAGTGTGACGGACTCACTGACGCACGGACAGCCGGTGGAGCTTTTGATAGTAAATGCGACCTACGGTCGCAACAATACTGCACATAATATTATACTCCATTACAGAGACTCAGAGGCAAGTCTGTCAAAGCTGCTATCAAGCAGCAACAAAAGTCCTTTATACAGACACAGTGACTAGGGTTGGGATCCTTTAGGATTTTAACGATTGGATGCCATGGAATCGGGGGAAAGATTTGTCTCAGCGTTGGAGCCGGTTCCCGATCCCACGCCGAACGGTGAAGGAAATTAGCAACATAAACAAATAGAACAGATCGCTTAAAGGCAAAGTTGTTATGGAAGAACTCAGGAGAATTGTACTTACTGTAGATATCTTTAATAAAAATGTTATGTTACAAAGCTTCCCCCCGAAATTCATGCAGTGGGATGAATGAATAACAACGCTAGCATGCTTGCAGCCCGAGGCCATGGCGAATTGGTTTCATTAGAGTGACTCAGGTTGTTTTTATCCTCGCAGAACACAACGGATGATGAGATCTCATCTGTGTGGCTTACAGTATACTGTATAAGATAATTGGCTCTTGTTTTGTCCTTGCCTACAGACACTGGTGCAATGTCTCTCCCCCTCTATCTCTATCTCGTCACTGTCAGGCAGAAACCTCGTATCTCCAAGTTTCAAATGTGTATGTTTTTTCGTAAATTACAGCCCTACTTCATCATACAAAAGTGTCGCACAAAAGTAGTGAAAACAGCAGATCTACAAGCACACAACGCCTCGCGATGCGAGGCGTTGTGTGCTTGTAGATCGTCTATTTTCACAATTTGAATTCGTTATTATAAAATAACAAAAAAGGAAGGTTTCGGACATACATGGGTTCCACCCGACAACGACGACCTCTAGCTCCATGCCCCGCCTGTGTGTCTTACCAGTCTTGGGGTCCTTCCCGTCCAGCAGAGGTCGATAGTCGCTCTTGGCCACGGTCTCTCCCACCTTGTCGTCGTAGCTTTCCTTCTCCAGCGTGGCCATGAAGTCTCTCTTGAGCAGACTCTCGCCGGGGGACCCCCCGGGCCCCCCACCTCCACCAACCCCGTCGAGAGCATCACGCAGGCTCAGGTCCATGGTCCTGTGTGAACGTCAGCCAGACGGAGAGGGGGAGAGATAGAGACAGACAGACACACAGAGAGAGAGACAGACAGACAGAGACAGGGAGAGTTTGATTATTACTCAAATCTAAAGTTGTGAAAAGGGGCAAGCAAAGAGAAGCCTTATTCTAAAATGGCTAGTTCCATTCCTTGATTCTGATTGGCTGGTTGCTGTGGTATATGAGACTATAACCCACACCTTAAATCAGTTTATATCAAACCCAGGTGCGTTATTTCTTTCCACAGTGTTCCACAGTGCACCAATTATCTGCACCTATGTTGTTTCTGCAGCCTGGCCGGGAACTACTTTCTTGTAGCTGGGGACTACTTTCTTGCAGAGCAGACCTTATAGTGTATTAGTGATATAGAACAGTTTTAATTGGTACATGATTTTTCATGTTGCCATATTGTAACCGTTTTAGAAAAGCAATAAGCCATGCAAGGCTTGTGGTTACCTGTACACCGGCTGAGAGGGTTGGAGACACTCGGCTGCGCCTCGTGTCTCCCTACGCCCCTCAGCCGGTGTAAAATACCTGGTAACCACTCGCCTCTTGTGGCTTATTGCTTCATTAAGCTGGGACCAAACCTGGATGGTTTGAGCGGCGCGATCACATACAAAGTGAATGCAAAGACGAGACGACGGCGCGACCGGGTGCAGCGCGAAACGATCCGAAAGGGACGGCGAGAACGGCCGCCTCGTATCTTCACCCCGCTTGGAAAAATCCAACTGAAGCGACCTTCGCTTCACCCCCTCTCCACCCATCGTGTCCTGACAGCCAATCAGCGTTGATGTTGTCCGGAGAAACGGAAATGTTTTTGGTGTTTTTGGTGTCTTTCTGAGAGAGTCCCAATTTAAAACAAAAAAAACAATCTACGAAACAACAATAAAAAAATAAAAACACACACTTCTCTATGACCCCTTCGCACCTACTCCAAAATTGCCTTCCCGCTTCCAGCTTTTTTCTGATGCTTTTTGCACCGATTGACCAATATAAAAATATCACTTAAAGGTGATACACCATGGCATTTCACTTTTCCTATTTTAAAACCTTTTTTTGGGGTCCCACTAGCACCTTCTATCCTCACAAAGTCCCATTTCTGACCGTTGTGTCTTTCTCTGGTTTTGGGAAGGCGGAGGTTAAAAGCATCCCACGGGACGGCCGGGGGGGGGGGGGGGGGGGGGGGTCGCAGTTCAGGCCAAAGATGGTAATGCAGCTGAAAAATGAGAGAGGTGGTAATTTAGCCTCAAACCTTTTGAAAAACGTTTTTGGGACATAAACAATATGACATAAATACTTTTTAAATGCATGGTATATCACCTTTAACTGTGCACATATTGTGGACACTGCACATCCAATGTATGTGTGTGGTGGTGGTGGGAGTGTGGTGAGCCGAGCAGCAGACACTGAACTGTAAAATAATTCAAAGGGTGGAGAGAGGAACAAGGTGTGCCTGAAAGGGGACTTGTGTTATGAATTCCCCAGGTTTGATGCTGCTGTCTTGGCAGTTCTGCTCGGTACAGTAGGCTTTAGCTGCGCTGACGTCTGACCAGACAGACAGTATAAGTGACTCTCATCGCACCCCCAGTTCCCTGACTTAGTGCAGCGCTCCCAGGTGCCTCGTTAAAGCCAATAGCTTCACATTGTTCTAAACAGGGACGTCAATTGGGTATGTCAGGGGTATGCAGCTGCCATACCCTGGGTCCAGGGGGGGAAATAAAAGTTTATTTTAAATATAAATCCATGAATTTCCATGAATTTATATTTTCATGAATTTGTCTATCTGTGCTGGTTATTAGGTTGTAAAATTACAGTAAAATAACTACAAATACAAAATTTAACAAAATGGTCACTTTAACAAGGTATTATATTTATATTCTCCACACTTGTATTCTCCCCATCTTGACAAAATGGTATATTCCCAGGTTCCGCAGGTCAGCTGCACAGGTGCAATGCATTATTGTTAATTGTGGCATGTTTACTAACATGCCAAGTTTAGCTGCACTTGAACCGTTCCAGGCTGCCATATGCAGCCCAAGAAACCGTAGAAACGGGGGAAATTTTTAAATGTACGGTACTTTTAAAATAAATGTATCATGCCTGTTGCTAAGGTATGGCAACATGACTGGTGCCTTGCACGCGTGCGAATGGTGCCCGTGCAAGACATCAGTCATTTTGCCATACCTTAGCTTTTTCTGAACTGACGCCACTGCATTGTTCTAAAGTCTCACAGTGCTGCACAATCAGCAGCGGCCGATAGCATAGTCTAACATCACTGTGCAAGTCAATGAAAGCCTAATGTAGTACTTTGTGGCTGATTTACTAATGAACAACTGAGCATAAATTAGGCGTAACACTACTGTGGTGGCCAAGGTGTGCCGAGGGCTTCCAACGTAAAAAAGACCGTAAAAGATCTTATTTGTGATGTTCCTTTTAGGCAGGGTGTTTAACTGTACTTGTACTGTACTACACTGCAATTGTATTGACTATACTTGTACTGTTCTCCATTTTTGTCTAAGAAAATAATCAATCAAATCAATCAATAATACATGTGTAAAATTCTGCATATTTATTCATGCTTTATTTTTATTTTTTTACAAATGAATGTACAGTGGTAGTAAACATTCACTTATCACTTTCAACCTGCCGTCCCTATTTTGGGGTTTTATTTTTTTATGGAAGGTATGAAATACGGTGTAGCAACCAAGTCCAATACTTAGCGCTACTGGAGGTTGCAGACTAAAAGCCCTAGTCTTGACATGTGATGTGAATAAACTGATGTCCAGAACGTTTCCAAAGTGGTTTTATTCTTACATTCAGTGATTTCAGGTCACTTCGGCATCATAAAACAGAAAGAAATAAACTTAAACTGAAAAACGCCAGCCTCTCACACTCACAGTCAAAAGACTGTTTGTCTCCAAAATCGACAACACCTGTCGCTCATTACCAGTCCTCTCTAAATAGACTGGCCAACTTGACCTTGAACATAGGTGTGTCAAAGTGACGTCATCAATAATCAGTGAAATAAGACCATGGCTCAAGGTTCAAGGTTCAAGTTTATTGGTCTCCCTCAGGAGAAATGTGTCTTGGAGACAGAGACACATCTGCATTGTGCATAAAAACACTTAACAAATAACCAAAAAACAGAAAAAGACACATTGCACCCACACCTAACGTACATTGCCTCTACTCAATCTAACGTTTAACATTTTAATTGACATAGGAACAAATGAGTGCTTATATCTATTGTAATGGCATTCTGGAGTTCTATATCTTCTGCCAGATGGCAGTAGTTCGTACTCTCTCTGTTCAATACATGCAGGGGGTCAGACACTATGTTTCGAGCTTGTCTTAACACTCCTTGTTCATAGATGGCCTGGGGGGTGATCGGGGGGGTGGCCAATGCCATACCCATGATCTTCCCTGCCGTATTTGCTTTGAGACTTATACTTAACAGTCAGGTTACCAAACCAGCTAGACATACCATATCTCAGAATGGATTCTATACTAGCCCTGTAGAAAGTCAACATAATATTCACACTGACTCCGAAAAGCCTAAGTCTTCGAAGAAAGTGTACTAGGCGCTGATGTATCTTAGAACATATGGTTGTAACATGTGTGTGCCAGCTCAGATCCTGATCAATCTGATTCTGCACTCCTAGATACTTATAGGCAGGGGCGTCACACCAAATTCTGGGCCCTGGGTACAAGGATTCACTGTGGGCCCCCCATGAATGTTAACTATTGAAAAATAGCAGAGCTTGGAG
This sequence comes from Nannobrachium achirus, assembly GCF_963921795.1. Lineage (NCBI taxonomy): Eukaryota > Metazoa > Chordata > Actinopteri > Myctophiformes > Myctophidae > Nannobrachium > Nannobrachium achirus. The sequence continues at coordinate 14,829,199 of NC_137814.1, forward strand.
ATCTGCTATTTTTCAATAGCTAAAGTTACTAGGGCCCCTCGAACTTGGGCCCTAGTAACTCAGTCCCACTTTCCTACCCCTTGTGACGCCCCTGCTTATAGGAGGTGACCTGTTTGATGTTATGGTCGTGAACACGGATCATACTGTGGTCTCCTATGGACCTGGCTCAAATGGCTCTTACAAGCGGCTTAAAGGCTTGTTAGGGCTTGAAACTTGAACTTTGAAGTGGTTAACTTAAGATGCAATGCCAATCACACTTCAATGCCTGTAGAAACTGTTAACAATCCCATCCAACCAGATTGGAATCCTCATCCCCGCCCACTATTACCAGTACTAGGCTTGGAACAACCACCGATGCAGACATGTGTACAGTACTGCAGCACAGGTTGTGAATCTCATTCACACATTACTGTGAACATCCATACAGTCTCAGTCTTCACTGCAGGCAGAGGAACAGATAAATACAATGAGGAATAATAGAGAGGAAACCCCATGGGATGCATCAAAGGTTATCCTACACTCCCCCATCGCTTTATACATCCTTGCACGCACGCACGCACGCACGCACGCACGCACGCACGCACGCACGCACGCACGCACACACACACACACACACACACACACACACACACACACACACACACACACACACACACACACACACACACACACACACACACACACACACACACACACACACACACACACACACACACACACACACACACACACACACAGCCCCTGTCTCCGAGCTGGCTGGCTGCTTCTCTCCATGCACCAGTGTTATGAAACGCTCCGTTTCTGATGCAACCCTCTGTAGTCAGCTGTAACTGGTAACTACAGCATAGGTTACCATATTATACTACAGCCATTCTCAACCGTTATGTTTTCAAGGACCACCAGTTCGGTACAGTATGTATGTATAGTGTACTAATGGAACCAATTGGGCCTCTCAGACAGGGGCGTCACAAGGGGGGGGGGGCGGGGGAATGGGACTGAATTACTAGGGCCCAAGAATATACAAGCTCACACTGCGCGCTTGTAGATCTGCTATTTTTTGAAAGTCGTGAAATTATTATTATTATTATTTTTTTTTTTACTTAAACATGGCTAGTTAGGACTCCTCCCAAGTATTTCCTTTTCTCCCAAAACATCCGCTGCATGTGTGCATACTGCATATGTGCGTGCGTGCGTGCGTGTTTGTGTGTGTGTGTGTGTGTGTGTGTGTGTGTGTGTGTGTTTTAAATGCAGGATGTCCATTGTCTCAACATGCAGTAATCCTGGTCTCTATAGTGCCTCCCCCTGGCCAGCCGGGGCGCCTGATTGGAATAACGTGTTCTTATCACACGCTACATCCTACCAGAGAAACTCCCCCCTGGCAGGTGATAAAAAGCGGCCTGTTCACACCTCATACAAAAAAAAATGGGTTACAAAATCGTGGGATAAAGATAAAGCCCTGTGTTTACATAACAAAACAATTATGTGCAACTGCAATATCTAACTTTTCAGGTTTTACATTTTTTCATGAATCAGGGCTATTGAACATCCTTTACGTCTCACGGTCTGTGTGTTGGTTAAAAAATATATACAGGGTTCCCACACATCTTTACCAATTAATTTCCAAAACTTTTCCATAATATTTAACGCGATTTCCAGGACTATAACAATAAATTAGCTCAATAACGCGTCGCTTACTCCAATGCACAATGCCTAGGTAGTATGCCAGTGGTTCTCAACCTTTTCAGGCAGTGACCCCCGAAATAATTATATTTTAACGGGAACCACTTGAACCGTCAATACTTAATAAGCTTCACTTTCACTCTGTAATTAGTCTGCTCTTTTTCCCCTCTACACCAAAGCCCTTTGCCAAAAATAGCAGATCTACAAGCTCACTGTGAGCTTGTAGATCGGCTATTTTTGGCTAAAGTTCTCAGAATAAGGACACTAGGGTTCAAGTGGAATAGAAAAAAGTTTCTATCACACAAAGATTTGGAGGACCCCCTATAGTAACTCTGAGGACCCCCTAGGGGTCCCGGACCCCCTGTTGAAGACCCCTGTAAATAATACCACTTCTATCCAAAGCAAGAACTTATACATGATAGTTGATAAACAAGTGAGCATGCAACATTGGAACTGGAGCACTCACTGTACACTCAATCAGTGTACTCTCCTGATGAGATAAAATTGTCAACCCACCTAAAATCATTTTCAGTTTATACAGCTGGAGATACAGAGACACCTGTTGCTGTACACATACTCTTATGGTAATGATTGCTAACAGAATATAGAGCTTTAATTATAATTATACATTGTTCATACCATGTTGAAAATACATTTCTGAAACAACACAGATTCTGTTCTGCTGTTGATAGTCATGTTAAAAAACAGTGCTGTGGGTCATCAGGAACATACAGGACTCCATGAAATTGCCAGAACCCTTTTGATGTAGAATACAGTCTAAACCAGTCCAAATAAACACACATACTTAATCAAAAGTATTTGATCGGGTAAAACTGCATTAAGGAAAATACATCAGATCAGTATACATATCAGTAACCACTTGATACTGAACTTGGCTGTACTTTTGCTGTTGTTAAATAGCAAAAATGTAAAGCTTGTGTCACCCAGCAAGGGCTCCAAATATGCAATACAATTTAGCAAGGTAAAACAGGCAAAACTGTAGTTATCACCCTACTCAATAGGCCAAAAGAAATAGATTATAAACCCAGTGTATAAATATTGGATCATAATCATTATAATATCTACATTCATAAAGTATTCATAAACTTATCTGTGGTCTCTGAACCAGGTTTGGTTTGGTTAATTGGTTTAGTTTAGTAATACTCTAGTTAGGCTATGTAAAAGGTCTGGACTAATAGCCAGGATGGCCACAGGCCAGGACCATATGACACACAATAACACACTATTTGGAATGAACTTCACATGTAAAAACATTAGACCATTGTCATTGGTGTGTATAAACCATAACAGTTAATTTCATAGAGGTATACATTAACTAATTTACCTCAGAAACTTCAAGCAATGGACTTGGTTATTAATATGGATTCCACTTTGGTAATCTATTCCAGTGTTTCTTAAACTTTCACATTTTCAAGGTCTCCCCTTAACTCTTTACAGCATACAAATGGAACCAAATTAACCAAATGTTGGTTCAATTTGTACACTGTCAGTATATACACTTGTATGGGTCAAATTAGACCCCACAGAGTCCCTGGAATCCACTTTGAGAACCACTGATCTATTTGTTCTGTTTGTTTGTTTAGAATATAAAAATCATGTTAAATATAGAACCACTAAATATCAAAAATATATTAACCCAATAATTAATTCGTTAAATCATGAAATACACAATGGTTAATTAATTCAACGTGGAGTTACACTTCCAGGCGATGCCTCAGTCCAGCGGGAGGTATCGTAAAATCTAATCCGAGCAGAGTGCTTCACAAGCGGGGAGAAGCCGTGTACTGGGCGGCGTTTCCCTTTCTTCCCCACTAGAGAGCGTTCTCAACCGTCTAAACCAACAGAGCTCGTACTCGCGGCGCTCGTTCATGACTTGAGCCCCAGCGCGTTCACAGTGGCAGTGCTAGTTCGTGACGTTGAGCCCCAGCGCGTCCATGAACAAATTCGATGACGCAAAATGCGTCACAGTGGCCCCACTACGTCACGTTTTACTACCCGGATGGAGGGGTGAAAACGCCTCATGCGCTGGGTGAGCAACTCAATGCAAGTGGACGGGCAGGGATATCTGGTGTCCTCTCTATTCTTATTATAACTCTATGGCTGCAGCCCCCATAGCTCCCCACTTCCCGCGCGGATGGATTGGATGATATGTCACGAGTATTGTGACCAAAGAAATTGCGATTTACAATATTATCGCGATAATCAAAATATCCCCAACCTCCATAATCCTGGGGCGGAACATTTTCCCAAAAAATAGCTGATCTACAAGCTCACAACGCGTCGCAATGAGACGCGTTGTGAGCTTGCAGATCGCCTTTTTTGGGGGGGCAAATAGTTTTGGTAGAGTGGGGGGATAAAAAAATTTATCAAGTACATTATTTCCAGGTTCGTTTTACCAGTTATAGAGGGTTTAAATGGTACCGGATATGCAGCTCGGTAAATAAAAGGTGAATTGATGGCCCAGTGCATGACGGAGGACAATTTCACGATAAATGTAAATCTCCACGATACGATTATTGTAAGTATTTTTTATCCCGATAAACACTGTTAACAATTATCTACCAAAACAAACAGTGATGAGTAACACCAAAATACAGCAGAGGTCAGCGTGTAGCCTATAGACAGGGGTGCACATAACTGGTGCGCAAGTGCGCATGCCTGGTCAAAATAAATATTGCGTGCCTGATCAAACAACATGAAGCGCTTTTGCGCACTGCCGCCGGTACCTATTTATTTATTTAGCGTCAGATACTAGCTCTGCTGTCACGTACTTCACGTTAACATGTACTTCCTGTAAGTAGACCTAAAAATAAAAGTAGTGTTGACTAATCATTACAAGCATCTCTTATTTTGAAATCTGACAGTTTTAGAGGAAGTCAGTTTCTATTTTAACCCGGCTGCCATGACAGTTGTTATGCTGTTCGAAACTCTAGTCTAACTAAGTAAACCCACATTGATTAAAAACAATAATGTATATTAGCCACAGTTCATATTCACGATATTTATACCATGCATCTGTGACTTAACACACTTTGGAAATACCGCAAGTTAAGGTTTTGGAACCTCCGCAGCAGCATATTGTATGTGAGTATACAGAGTAGTTAATCTCATCTGTCTGTCTCATGCTGGTTTACCTCAGGTCACCAGACTTTCACGTACCGTTGTGGGAGCAGAGCTTGTAGCTCCAATAAACGCTTGCTGTGAAATTATTATCAGGTACAAACAAGATCAGCCTTTGCCGGCGTCTTTTCTCTTTACTATTATTTATTTTGTCTTGCACGAGCGACTACTGGATGTGCATGTGCACAGTATATCTATTGGATACATGAATTGAACATCTGCCGTCATAGTTCTCCATCTATTCGTTGCTTTTAAATGTGCCGAAAAATATTCATATGGCACTGTTGAATAGGATAACTATTTAATGTGCAGCACTGAAAGGCTTGCATTGTAGTGTTCTATTTATTTGGTCATGTCAGAGGCCTGTCAAATATTCTACAAAATAGGGTGTGCACCAAGCAACATACCCCCTGAGTACCCAAAAAGTTATGTGCACCCTGGCCTATAGAGGGAAATGATGGGTAAACTAAAACATATGTATACTGTATTGTGTTGTTATGTAAACACATGGCAAAGTTACATACTATGTCTTTACCACCGCCAACAACAACAGTCTTGAACAGGAGTCTCCCAGTCTCTCCAGCTCTTTAATGAACATTAAATACATTTTCAGGTGACGCATTTTCAGCCAAAGCAGGAGAGAGTACCCATTTATCAGCTTCATTTTTATAGTGCTCCAGTTCCAATTTTGTCCGCTCATTTCCTTCTGTCATCACTTCCAATTTCACTTGTATGAGTTCTCTATCCTGATCCTGATGCAGCAGCCATACCCTGGGTCCAGGGGGGGAAATAAAACTTACTTTTTAATATAAATCCATAAATGTCATTATAGCAATGGACCTCTGTCTAGTCTACTACAGTGCAGAACTTCCAGAAGCACGCCTATAAATAAGCCAGAGAGCAGAGACATTTCCCCGTCGCATATTTTAACTACCATATCTCAATCTCAACTCTTGGACTCCATCATTGCATCGCACGGAAGAGGAAATATCTCCGATTGCCAGATTCTGAGTGAAACAAGCGGCTAGGTCTATGAAAATAAGCCCAAAAGAAGCGACCTGTTTCACCTATTGAGCTCTATATTACATTAGCTATTTTCTAAAAAAATGTTGAAAGCAAGGCCAAATAAGCACTTCAGAAACAAGCCCAAAAAAAGCAACCCACAACTAGAGACCTTAAAGGAAAACAAAACCAAAGTCGCTTATAATGAGCATACCTGGCAACACTGTCAAACCAGCGTCTGCCAGCCGTCTGAATGCAGTGTTTGTAGCCCGACCAGTAGCTCACAGCGCGAGGCGTTGTGAGCTACTGGGCTTCCAGGAGCTGGAAGACCCCTTATCACCCTTAGTCTTGTCATTGCAATGTGCATGCGCCAACGCGCGTTCAAGGGAATAAAGAAAAGTCCTACCCACGCTGGGATTCAAGACTAGGTTGGGAATTCTAGCCATGCGCTCTTACTGAGAACGCTACTGAGACGGAGGCGCCGCCCCAGACATTTTTGTTTTATTGACCAAACCACGTCGGAGGCGCGCCATCTTAGGCAACGATGAACCCCGTGACGCCCCGCCGCGCGAGCGAGTCGCCGGGCGGAGCGGTGTGATCGTCGTCTAAGCCGACTCAGCGTTGTTACCGAGTTATGTGCCGTTATGAACAAAGTAGTAAATATTAAGCCCCCCTAGTTCCAATAGAGTCCGACTGCAGTACGCAGAAACCCAGTAGGGGCGGGCAAAGGAGGAGGCGGGCAAAGGAGGAGGCGGGCCAAGGAGGGGGCCAAGGAGGGGGCGAGCCAAGGAGGGGGCGGGCTCGAACTCGAGGTGTCCATTTCATAACCCACTTACTGCCAGGGGCCACAAGGTGCCGCTAGAGTGCCAGACATTTCTCCATAGGCCTTCGCTCTAAATTCCGGGTACACAGGCAGAAGTGGCTTGGGCTTTCACTGCAAACACTGTTATGAACGAAGACCGGAGGAAGTGAGCTAACAGTTAGCTATTGGCTTCTTTATTTTTTAGAAGCCCGATCTGAAGCTATTTAGCCGCAAAAAAACTTTGTCGCTGCCCTGGGAACACAGTTCAGAGAAAAAGGTCTCTAAAGATGTGAGTTTGTATTGGAGTCGGCGGCGCGATGTGGCGGCGTTACCCAATTAAGGGCCGATGTAAACAGAATCGCGGCCCGGGGCATGGATGGACATTTAGACCGTTCGTTGACGCCTCCGATTAATTAATTAATTGTATTAAAATCCCGGACTAGATCGGGATAGGCACCCCGGAATACGTCGCGCTGCCGACAGTATAGATTGAGTTTTTTGGGGGGGGCTCTAAACTTTATTCTAAACCATTTTCAATGGAATAAATCGTCGGACCATCTAGACTCGGTCGTTGGGAAGCGTAGGACCAGGGTTCGAGTTATGCGGGGGCCAGTGGGAGCTTAGCTCCCATAGTTAAAGTCTGGGACCCCATAGTCAACAACCCCCTTTGGGGTCTCTTTTTTTCTAAGTGTGTTTTTTTTTTTTTTTTTCTCGTTTTTTTTTATTTTTTTATGTTCCATTGGAAGAATTTATATTATTTATGTTAACTAGATATACTAAATAAACATGTTAGACAGTAAGACTGAACAATGACATCACACCGTTTAATCCTACTATTAATTTTATTATTATAAATCAGGCGCATTTAATGTGGGGTGTGAGTCTTCCTTTACCGTCCGTGTTATAACACACTCGCTGCAATGGTTCCTACCTTTCCCCCAGCTGGATGCAGACCTACCCAGCTGCGTGGTCTCGCCATGGCCTGGGCATAGGCTAAGCTAGGAACCACTGCATCGAGTCTTTGCACTTCTAGCCACGGCCCGGACGGCAAAGGAAGGCGGACACGCCGGAGAGCAACAAAACAACCAAACAAAACAACGCTGTCTTAGCAAGACCATACCCGAGGGAAGTAGGGGTGCTGGGGGTGCGGCCGCACCCCCTCCCCCACGTCCCACCGCACCCCCTAAAGGGGGGTTGGGGGGAAAATATTGCCGATCGGCAAGTAGAGGCTCTGACATCAGTGGCGTGAAGTAGGAGCTATTGGCTACTTCTATTTCCAGTACAATTTCAAAATAAACATGTGTTGAATGATCGATTGTATAGACAAAAAAAAAAAAGAAAGGCTCTTGTTTTGAAATGTGCTTCTGGGCACTGTTCAGAGAGGAAATGGCTTTCAAAGGACTTCCCTTTTAACTTGTCTGAACGTCTGTCTCTCCGTGCGTAACTGATGCGTCATGGACTCGGTGGATTATAACAATACGGCCATAAAGGAATATACAGAACACCAAGACAACACAACCTAGGCTATGAAGACATTAAACATCGCCCTCTGCTAGCCCTGGCGTCCTCACTGGTGAGTCGTGGGCTCGTGGCTATAGACTTGTAATGATGAATGAATGCTATGTTATGCTGCTGTGCTGCCTGGCTAGGCTAACGTTTGGGCTAGCTAGTGGCTAATGGCTATGGTGTACCAGAACCATCGCCAATGAAGCCTGGGTTTCCGAGGCTAGCTGTTTCCTAACACTGGGGTCTGGACCGATGTGGCAGACACGTTGTATGGGTCACAACGCACTGAACACAGTGCGAAGCAACTCGTTGTGAGCTTGTACATCTGCTATTTTCACTACTTGTTTGGTACAAGGTAGTAATGTCTCTTGGTTCACGGGCTAAAAAGTTTGGGAACCATCATACTTGCTGTTGTAGACAGGTTCACGGGCTAAAATGTTTGCTTGCTGTTGTAGACAGTGGTGTAAAGTAACTAAGTAGATTAACTGAAAAGCTCTGGGAACTGAATGATTTTATGAAACTGGCACTTGTTGTCTGACTGTTGGTACCAAGAAATCCAGACTATATACCGAAAAGTACCTGATTTAATATGATTTAATATAGGAAAATACTCGTTTTAGCCGACTTTATACCCGAAAAATAGGGCCCCCATAACTATGGGGGCCACCCCCATAACTATGGGGGCCCTATTTTTCGGCGCCGCCTTCGGCGCCGCTAGAGGGACCCCATAGCTCTCGGAGTATAACTCGAACTCTGCGTAGGACGAGCCAGGACCACCCACATCTCTACAAGCAGCTCAGGGTAAGTAAAATAGCAAAAAAAAAAACATTGTATTGGATTGAAAAAATTACAAGAACTTGTCCGGGATAGGCACAAGAAGGGTTAAAGGTATATGACGCTCTGAATGAAACTGAGACAGGTTTGAACAAACTTACTGCCCCCTGCACTGAGTCAAACTAATATATGACAAGCATTTAATTTCCTCCTTTTTCTCAATTATTATATTATAAAATGATTATGATTATTTAAAACAAATCTTAGAATGTCAAGCATTTAAGTTACTGCTTTGAGTCAAACTAATAAATGACAAGCATTTAACTTCCTCCTTTTTCTCAATGATTATATTATAAAATGATTATGATTATTTAAAACAAATATTAGAATGACAAGCATTTAACTGACTCCTTTTTCTCATTGATTATAAATTATTATGATTATTAATAATCTCTCGCCGCCGACCACGGAGTGACGGCAGCGGATGTCCGTGAGAGGTGCCGTGGGACCCCGGTCACGGACCCCCGCAGGGCGGCCAACACAGACCTCCGCTGCGGTCGTCCCGTTGTCGGCGGCGAGGGACCCCCGCAGGGCGGCCAACACAGACCTCCGCTGCGGTCGCCCCGTTGCCGGCGGCGAGGGTCCCACGGCACCTCTCATGGACCTCCGCTGCCGTCACCCCGTGGTCGGCGGCGCGAGACCCCCGCAGGGTGGCCGACTCACGTCAACCCTCCACCGGGGTGTCTCTCGCAGACTGCCGGTCCTCAGGGGGGTGATCCCTTGCCGCTAATATTTATTATTAAAAGTTATTTTTCATTAGGAAACGTTTTCTTTTTTTGTAATGTTATTTTCTAGCGTTGAATAATGGTTTGAAGAGTCATTTTCGGCAATAAGAATGAATGCAATACAGTTATTTATTATTAAAAGTTACTTTTCATTATTAAAAAACGTTTTATTTTTTGGGAATGTTAGTTTCCGTGTTCAATAAAGGTTTGAAGAGGAATTCAAAGCCCACCTTTGGGACAGAGCAGCGTGCACGTGACATTATTGCCATGATTCTATTGGATAGTATATGAACCTTCTAAATCCGCCTCCCGCTTTTGAATCCAGCTCCTCCTTGGCCCGCCTCCTCCTTTGCCCGCCCCTACTGGGTTTCTGCGTACTGCAGTCGGACCCGTCTCCCTAGTTCGCATGGTCCAAGTTAAAAGCAGGCAAAAAAAAAGTCGTCCAGCTGTCTGGTTAGCTCACTCAGTAGCGCAAGTTAGCAAAATCAAATCAAATCAAATGTATTTATATAGCACATTTAAAAACAACTCTCATTGTACCAAAGTGCTTCACAGGTTAAAAATGCATCATTACAAACAATCAAAAATTAAAAATAAAAGTAGAATTGACAACATAACCATAGTACTTCACATTAAAAACATTAAAAGTAGTAAGGGAAAAAAAGAAAAGGCCTCTAATCGAAAAAGTGCACAGTTCAACAGGGGGATTCAAAGGCTTGTGAAAATAAAAGTGTTTTAAGCCTGGTTTTAAAAACTTCAACAGAAGGGGCAAACCTAACAGAGGCGGGAATGCTGTTCCACAAGGTGGGGCCAGCGACTGCAAAGGCGCGGTCCCCCCTGTGTACCTTGTTAGAGAATGGGACCTCAAGTGTCCCCCTATCTGCTGACCTGAGGGTCCTGGTGGTGGGGGGATAAGACAGGAGATGTTAATCCAATGGCCCGGGTTCGATTCCCGCTGAGGGAACGACCAGTAAGTTATTCCTCTGAACGTGTGTTGGCGCATGCACATTGCAATGACAAGACCAAGCATGATGGGGTCTACCAGCTCCTGGTAGCCAGTAGTCAACTGAGTCTTAGATAAGGGATGACAACGGTGATAACAGACCCATACTAAGGGATGACAACGGGGACATCGGCTGTGCTGTCAAACAATGAAACTATATGGAATCTATGAACAGGTTGTGGGGGTCCCTCCCTGCTTCATC
>NC_137814.1:14845093-15045093 GCF_963921795.1 Nannobrachium achirus
AGTTACTGTAGAGTTTTATTCACAGCAGAAAACACCCACCAAGATGTTTGTTTCCAGTAAACAGAGCTTTGACAACTAAGTGCGTGGCTGTAATGAGTGGGTAGAGAGAGCGTATGTCAATCAGAAGACAAACAAGTGTAATCAAAGCTAATGGAAGTGTCCCTCCCTGAGCAAGAATATATATATATATATATATATATATATATATATATATATATATATATATATATATATATATATATATAAATCTAACTACTGTAGTAGTGCATTGGTCATGTGGACATCGGACATGACTGCAGAAGTTTATAAAAAAAGAGCCTTAATAGTAGGATTCAGCCATAAGCAGAAAGCTACATAGAATGACCTTTGTTCAGCTGTGATGGTTTACAGCTCCACACACAGTGAGTAAAGCCTCATTTACTTAGTGGAACGATGGTGTCCTGCGCTGAAAAAAGATAAAGGCACAGATCTGTTATCTGCGCCCAAGTCATAAATCACACTTAAGTAAGTACATCCAGTCAGGAGGAGCTACTGATGAGGTTACAACTGCTTTGTTGACCATTTAGCTCTGCATCATTTATAAACTGTCTGGCTGCCTATGCAACTTACTGCTTGTGTCCTATAAAGCCAAAGTGCAGTAACGATTGACTTAAACCATGTTCACATATGGATACCGTTATATTTTCGGGAAACTAATTGTCTCCACCAGCCGAAGGCTGAGGGAGAGTATGTTTTCGCCCCTGACCGTGCGTGCGAGCGTCCGTCCGTCCGTCCGTGCGTCCGTCCGTCCGTCCTCCGAGTTTGTTACCAGCTAATCTCCGGCACCGTTGGCCCGGTCGCTGCCAAAATAAGCACACACACTCCCTGGATGCCAATTCAGAACCTCTGCCCCACATTTTTCAGATGGCCCTGTTCTAGCGCCACCATGAGGCCGATGTTTGCAAAACACATTTCTGTACACTACTCCTACAGATTTTGTCCAAAAATCACACAAATCGGTAGACAGTATCTCTACAGTCATGTGATCGACACGGATCTGTCTGATTGTCCATATTCCATCCTGATTGGCTGATATTGGCTTTCAAAGTTTGTAAGATTGCTCCATTTTGGACAAAATGCCTCAAATCACAAACGCAGAGCGCAATTATCACGCAATCGCGCACACACGTTCCCACTAGGACGAGGAAGAAATGCCACATCAAATTTCGGAAATCAGCCTCATGGTGGCGCTATAACAGGCCGATTCGTGGTTTTACCTATAACTCCACCGATCAGTTTCAAACTTTGTAAGCGCACTCCCTGGATGCCAATTCAGAACCTCTGCTCCACATTTTTCACATGGGCCTGTTCTAGCGCCACCAGGAGGCCAAAACTACCTTTTCGCCAGTACTCCAACAGATTTTGTCCAAAAATCACGCAAATCGGTAAACAGTATCTCTACAGTCATGTGATCGACATAGATCTGTCTGATTGTCCATATTCCATCCTGATTGGCTGAGATTGGCTTTCAAAGTTTGTAAGATTGGTCCGTTTTGGACAAAATGCCTCAAATCACAAACGCAGAGTGCAATTAACATGAAATCGCACACACACATTCCCACTAGGCAGAGGAAGAAATGCCACTTCAACATTTTTAAATCAGCCTCATGGTGGCACTATAACAGGCCAATTTGTGGTTTTACCTATAACTCCACCGATCAGTTTCAAACTTTGTAAGCGCACTCCCTATAGGCCAAGGAAAAAACATTTCCTTGCATTTTTCACATCAGCCTTTTATAGCGCCACCAGGAGGCCGACTTATGTAAGACACATTTTTGGATATTACTCCTTCAGATTTTACCCACAATTAACACAAATCAGTACACAGTATCACTACAGTCATATGATCAAGACGGATCTGACCCATATTAAATATTCCATCCTGATTGGCAAAGATTGGCCTCCAAACTTTGCAGGATTGATCCGTTTCTAACAAAATGCCTCAAATCAAACACAGCGTGCAATTGTAATGAGATTGTGCACGCACATTCGCAAAAGGCCAAGGAAGAAATTACACTACAAAATGTTCAAATCAGCCTCATGGTGGCGCCATGAAAGGTCTAAGATTGGTGAAGAACACATGCCACCCTTTTTACATTTGCCTATTATAGCACCACCAGGACGCGTGGCCTGGTGGAGACATGTGCTCGGAAGAGCACTTCTTCTAGTTAACATAATGTTCTCGGCATAGGCAGTATAGGAGGAGTTCTCACCCGCCCTATTTTCCTGTACGAGTATTTTCGAACATAATGTGCTCCAAAGCGACCGAGCCGATCCTGTTGGTGCCGCGCGCCGCATGTTTCCAACAAAACAGTGGCGAGTGGACAGCTCTCCAAGTCTCCATCAAAGCCGAGGCTCACGTTACCACAGCCATTTGTGTTGGGAAAAAACTGGCAAAGGAGAAAGTGTTTCGGACATGATAGCAAACTACTTTTTTTGACTCTGACTGACGACCCTGAGCGGATTGTGGAGCGAGCGCGGAGCGAGAGATGCGAAAATCAAGTTACGCGGCGGGGAGCGGAGCGGCCTGGTGGCCGACCAGAGAGACGAGCGAGTGGGACAAGAGCCCTCTGGAGCGCGGAGCGGCTTTTGTCACCGCTCCACTCCGCTTGTGTGCCCTGGTTGGAGCGCAGCATCAGAAGTAATGTTGGAGAACCCAGACGTATCACTGATGTCAGTCATCATCTCCAAATGTGGGCACTGTTTCAGCATTAGGCTGTTACCATGGCAGCGACGCATGCCCAGCACAGGCGGCGGTATCAGTGTCGTCAGTCATCTCCAAATTTGGGCACTGTTTAGTATCAGTGATGTCAGCATGCATGTATATCAGACAGACATCGGACAGAAAGACATCCGGTCGTTTATTAGTAGGATGGCATCCATGATCCATCCATCTGCAGACAAGCTGTAATTTAATCCATTTAAATAAAAACAGAATACATGGTTTTCTGCTGCTGAGGAAAAAGCAATAAGCGACCATTTACAGGCAGAATAATGTTGCGATATGATCATGATTCATTATCGCAGGGATGTGGGGATTAACAGAGGTGGACTGCTAGTCCTGCAGCTTAAAATCTCCTCATTCCAGCCCAAACATAATCTTGAAATATCAACTGGGCTCATTCTTTTTTTAAGCGGCCCCACTTATCCCCTGCCAGATTAGATCTTAGTTGGAAAACTGCCATAATGGCATATCATCAACCGCTCAACACTTCTCCATTCAAAAAAAGGAAAAACTAATATTGAACACAAGTCGCACGCGGAAACAGATATCTTTTGAGTGGATCGTCGCAAGTGGACAGAGATTATTTTCCAACTCCACGACACCTGTGCGCATCTTTTGAGCCTGCGAGCAAATCGGAGCAACGTGAAAATCAAAGGTTAGTGAAAATCTCTGAAAGCGTGGCAGGGAATGACATAAGCCGAAAAACAATGTTGGCAGTCAATTAAAATGACAACTTTATTTAGGCAGCGTTTGCCAATAGTGTTGCCTTTACAAAGATGTCCTTATTGTGCATAAGTGTAGCTAATGTGCAGGTCATTTTATTGTATTCTAAACATACTGTAATAAAAAGACTGGTGAAGTTAGTGAGTGTGTGTGTGTGTGTGGGGGGGGGGGGGGGGTAATGTAAATGTAAACAACACACTGCAAGTGGTGGATGATGACTAAGAGCAGTGATCAGTCACACTGTAACACTGACGATTACATTGTCATGTGATCTTTGGGTCAGCTTACCTTATTATTAGTGTCAGTTGGATTCCACTGGCACTAATACAGTTACAGTAGTGCATCTAAAAAGACCTCCAAAATAAATAACAGCAGACCTGAATCACTATCGCTTAAACCTTCTATACTTGATAAAACGGACCTGTAAAGAGTGCATTTGCTCCGCTCTTATTTGCAATACGTTCCCCCCAGAATAGCAATGAACAAATACTGAAACAAGTATACAAATAAACATACGAAAGTGCCATTTTAAGTTGTAATCAGATTTTGATTATCGCTATAATATTGTTAATCACGATAATCTTTGCCACTAATCGGGAGTCGGGACGTGTCATTTTCATGTCGTCCCATACCTGGCGTGCGTGCATGTTTGAGTACTGTTAGGGCCGATTCCAGTGGTGGGAAAAGTACTCAAATGTTTTACTTAAGTAAAAGTATCAATACTGCAATATAGAAATACTCTGTTACAAGTGAAAGTCCAGAATTCAAAATGTACTTGAGTAAAAGTACGAAAGTATTGGCATCAAAATGTACTTAAATTACCAAAAGTAAAAGTACAAAACGTTTGAAAATCTACAAGCTCACAACGCATTGCGATGCGATGCGTTGTGAGCTTGTAGATCGGCTATTTTCAAATAGCCATGGTATAAAATAGGGCTAAAGTGGTTCATGTATGGCCGATTCATACTCCACTTTTAGAACCGAATTTATTTCGGTTCGCCAAAAGGCCAGCCGCCCCCCGAACCTCTGAATGACGTCATATTGTAGTTTGGACAGAGCCGAACAGAAATAAATTGGGCTGTAAAAGTGAAGTATGAATCGGCCCTTAGCCACCGTTGCAAAGCTTGCTTGCTGTTGTTCACTTAAGTTGTTGTGACACAGCATGAAGACTTTTCTGTTGTTGGTTTTTGTTAAACCTGAAATTGTCCTTGAGGTCAAAGGAATTATTTTGTTTGTTTGTTTTTTTCCCTTTACTTTCAGTGTAATCATCACACGGTTCTGAGAAAAAACACCCACATCGTCTAGCTACAGAGTATGTTCTAGCAAACAATGCAAACAACAAAACACTGTAGCTTTCAGTTCTTTTGGCCAACCTACTAGAAAGTTCAGACAAAGTTCAGGAAAGAAAGAGAGAAAGAGAGAGTGAGAGAGAGAGAGAGAGAGAGAGTGGGAGACAGGGAGATACAGTGTTTGTGCATTGTCATCCTGCAAGGCGTTTTCCCCTAGCAACATGAGGTGGCGTTTTCCCCTAGCAACATGAGGTGAACCTTTTACTGAACATTGTGTTTTTTTGTTTTTGAGCGGCGGTCACACCGTCTCCATAGCGTGGCCGTGTGTGTATCCGTCCGTGTGTGTATGTATGCATGTACTGTATGCGTGTGTACAGTATAGAGAGGTGCTGTTGAGCAGCTTTGAAATGTACATGCAATGTGCATGCATGCACACACACACACACACACACACACACACACACACACACACACACACACACACACACACACACACACACACACACACACACACACACACACACACAGCCACAGCCTTGAAATTAATGGACACCACCGCTCAGTTCACACTGGTGTGATTTTTTTTTTATTTTTTAGAATGTTGTTACTTGTCAGGATTAAAATTCAAAAACTGCAAAATTGGCAAAAGAATATTGAGTTGAGAGGTTTCTGTGTGTATGTGTGTGTGTGTGTGTGTGTGTGTGTGTGTGTGTGTGTGTGTGTGTGTGTGTGTGTGTGTGTGTGTGTGTGTGCGCGCGTGCGTGCGCGTGCGTGTGTGTGTGTGTAATATAGGCCTAGATATAGTCATGTTAATAAGGACGCCCACATCGATATGGTACCGTACTAGCCTGACTGCAAGCGTCCAGACTCATCACTACGTTTCACTTCGGGAGAGAGTCTGAGATTGTGGACGGAGATTCTACTTCAGCGTGGGCGGGCTAAAGCCTATTGACGTCACACACACACACACACACACACACACACACAGACACACACACACACACACACACACACACACACACACACACACACACACACACACTTAGAACGGCGACGTGGCGTGACATTGCAAAAATACGTTATTTCTCATAACATATTATATGACTGCATGTTTACGTTAGTGCAAAATGGTATTAAAACGTGATGAAACGGTACTATTTTATAGTTTATTAAAAGAATTCGAGTCAAATCTGACTCCGCCATGACAGTTTTCACGGACCAATCAGAGTCCACTAGCGGCTCACGTGGGCACAAGAGCACCAATCAGAGTCCACTAGGGAGACTCACGTGGGCAGAACAGCTCCGAAGGGAGGGGGCTGGGACCGGACCAGCATACCACGTGCCTCAAGTCTACAGCCCTGATTGGCCCATTCAATGCGCCCGCTCCTCAGGCGCGCTTGAAATAAAATAAAATATCTCCGGGTTCAGTCCACACTACACACCACCCACCAGCAGGGGGTGGTGATGTGCGGACTGAAGTATCAGGCTAGTACCGTACCACTACCCCATTAAAAAAACAAAGTGCCAAGGATCGCCGTCAGACAAGAATTATGAAGATTTGTCATGTATATCGGTCCCCCCATGGGTCCCTGGATAGGTCCCCGGACCCCACTTGGAGAGCCATGTACTGGATTGCGAGGCATTGTGAGCATGTAGATCTGCTATTTTCACAATATTTATCTGCAGAACCGAGTCACATTAAATGTAATACCTACAATGCCAAGTGCTTGTCAGGGTGGGGGTCCCCAGTTCAAATATGTTTATTTTGGGGGTGACGGCCTAAAAGGTTTTGATAACCCCTGGTATAGAGCATTAACAAATTCATCCACCAGGGGCATTGACAACTCATTCTTATGACTTCCTATCTAGCCAAGTTTTATAAACTATATATTTTTTTAAAGAGAAAAAAATAAATAAAAATAAAAATAAGCGAATATTCGACTTCGGTGAACACCGTCGAATAGTGACTTTGATATTCGAATATTCGAATATTTGGTGAATGCCCTGACGGATACACACACAGAGGTTTGAGGTTTCCACCTGACAGAGATGATTTGTAGAATCTGCTTCAGGTCTTAATGGGTTTCAAGGGGTAAAGCGACAGCTCAAAGTGAGTAATGAAGAGGCTGTGATTTTCTCATTTGAAAAAAAAAAAATATATATATATACTAGAACGTGTTTGTTGTTCAGGCACGTGCACGCAGACATGGAAGGGGGCTTGAGCCCCTGCCACTGTATCCATCTGTAAAAAAGTGTCCTCTCCAGACCATGAATGCAGTTTTCAGTCCACTATGGTGAAATAAATGCAAATGCCCCTCTTTCCATGCCATACCTGAAGGCAGCATTGAAGAGAAGTGCCTTGTCCAAACTCTCCTCAACATGAATGCATCATCAATATGTTGAAAGAATTGCCCTCACTGTGTAGAAATCCATGCCGTTACACCACATCTCCAGTATTATCTTTTTTATGCTTAGCTTAGTGTGTATTGAAAGTATTGAAAGTATTGAAAATAGCCGACCTCTAAGCGACGCGTTGTGGGCTTGGAGGTCTGCTATTTTCAATATTTTCACCAAAAGGCCCTTTTAGAAATTTCAGCCCCTGCCTCTCTAACATTCTCTGCACGTCCCTGTTGTTGTTGATCTATGTCTCTTCTCCCAATGACTTCCACTACTGCCATCTGCATTCAAATTGAAGGCCAAGCTGTGCATTAAATATTAATGATCAAATTATAAATGATCAATTCCCTCCCGTCTCCTTGGTAGACGTCGCTAATAGCTTGCTTGTTATGAAAATATCTGACCCTTCACCTCGACAAACGAGCCGTACTGCGATGTTAACGTGTGGGTGTTGCCTGGCCTACTTTGAACTGTTTATAGATGGACATATGGTGCTGGAAATGAAAAATAGAATAGCGTGCGTGCTTGCGTGCGCAAACATGAAGCTGATGCAGATTCACAGCATCACAAATCTCCCAGTAGGTGGGGATCAGCGGTGGAAAAAGTACTTTGTTCTTACTCTTTCTGTGCGAAAACCGAATAATATCGGTTCTTTTTTCCATTCCAATACTAATTTTTTAATCTATTTCGCTTACCCTGAGCTGCTTGTAGCGACGTGGGTGGTCCTGGCTCCTCCACCGCTTCCCAACGAGCCATTCTACTTGTCCCGATGATTTATTCCATTGAAAATGGTTTAGAAAAAAGTTTAGAGCCCCCCCCCAAAAAACGCTGTTTCAGCAAGACGTATTAAGGATTACAAGAACCGACATTTTTCGGTTCATTTAGTAAAATGAATTAAATAATCGGAGGCATCAACGAAGCCCCGGTCTAATTTAGCATCCTAGCACAAGGCCGCGATTCTGTTTACACGGCCCGTAATGGGAAGAAAAGGCCGCGCCACGCCGCCCACTCCAATAGAAAAACACATCTTTACAGCGGATTTTCTCCGGATTGTGTTCCGAGGCCAGCAGACAAGTTATTTTGGCGGCTGAATAACTTTAGATCGCTCTTCTAAAAAATTATATAGTTGATTGCTAACTGATAGCTAACTTCCTCCGGCTCGCTAGCATAGCACTCTTTCGAGTGAAAAGCCAAGCCAGTTCAGGCTGGCGACCCGGATGTGATAGTGAATGCCTACGGGAGAATGGCTGGCACTCTAGCGGCACCTAGCAGCGCCCGGCAGTTATTGAGTTAAGTAACTGCAATATAGAAATACTCCATTATAAAGTCCGGAATTCAAAATGTACTTTGAGTATGGGTACAGGTATAGGTATCAAAATGTACTTAAAGTACAAAAAGTAGAAATTATTCATTATGCGGAATAATTTCACAACTTTTCAAAGGAATAAATGTATTTTGAAAATAGCAGATCTCCACGCTACAAGGCGAGCTCGTAGATCGGCTATTTTCCAATGGTCATTCAACATTTGTATAGGGCTGAAGTGGTTTTGTAGTAATAATTGCAATCTACAAAGTAGCTAATAACATTCAATATGTTTTCAATTAAGTGTAGTGCAGTAAGAGTACAATATTTGCCTCTAAGATAGTATAGTTGTAGTAGAAGTAGAAGTATAGCAAATTGGAAGTAACAGTGCCTAGGTAAACGACGTGTATTCCTGTGATAAAACCTCCAGAGGCCCTGCCACCATGTGAGTTACAGTATCTCTGCATTTGCAGATTTAATATTCAAGTGTTTCAAGCATGCTTGTGAGTCTGTATGCTTCTTTCCCTGCTGTGTCCCTCCTCGCCCTCTTAAAACACACTTTGTTAGTCTGGGATGGCTCAGGGTAGAAGACAGGGTTAAGCAAATACAAATGGGATTGGTATTTAAAGGAGCTATAGTCAACTTTTTCTTGAAAAAAAAATGATAATGTTGAAAATATTTTATAAAAAAGATTAAGTTTCATATTCATATATGTGTTTCTATTCAAAAATGACCACAAAAAGCGTAAAATAATGATAAAATAATCATTTTGGCCATTGTCAGACTAACTTTGTTTATATCCCTCTTCTATTCTTTTATATGGATTGATAAGGGATATAAACAAAGTCAGCCTGACAATGGCCAAAATTATTTATCATTATTTTACGCTTTTCGTGGTCATTTTTTGATAGAAACACATATATGAAGCTTAATCCTTTTTATAAAATATTTTCAAAACATTATTTTTATTTTAGCGTAGCTCCTTTAACACTTTGCTAGCCGAAATAGAATGGCTGTTGATAGATTAGCCGTGAAATTTCTATTATTGTATTATGATCTGAGACATAATATTATGTTTATAAACATGAGCCCGCCACCCCTCCTTCTTGGACCGCGCCATTGTTTTTTCTTTTTTTTCAATCCCCAGGTCGTTAGCTCACCGTGATTATCTGGATCTCATTCTCCATTGGGATAGATTGGCAGTTTTTAGCTCACCGTGATTATCTGGATCTCCATTGGGATAGAGTGGCAGTTTTGGCCGAGGCATCGTCTCCCCGTGCTTTTGCGTGCGCGATCCGTGCGCATATAATCCAAGAATGACTGAACAGTCGATGTGACCATTTTGGCTAGCTTAGCCTTTAGCACTCCAGCTATGCTAATGTTATCATCTAAACAGTAAACGGACGGCTGCTGGGATGCCTCTGGAAGGAATGGACCTGAAGTCACTTCTGCTTCATGTCAGACGAGCCATGCGCTATCGATGGATGAGTGGTGACTAGGGAAGGTTAGACGATCGCCGATTTTTGGATAAAAATAATTTATTTCGTTTTGAATGACCCAGTACGGTAAAAGACGGCGCGGCTGAGACTCCTTGCTCAGATGTCCGGTATATTCCGGTTTTAATATTAAGGGGCTTCCCGTGGCTTGCAAAGTGTTAAGATGGTCACCATCCATTAAAAGACGTAAGACGTAAACCACTGGTTTCTTTCAGAACTGGCCTGAAAGATCATCTATGAGGGGATGCAAGGAGATGTTCTGCCATTGTTTTCCTTTTTCTCCTTTGTACATATTTGTTTGTATTGTTGATGACATATTATTATTGTGTTCTTTTATATTAAACTATGATTGATGATGGATTGAATACATTGGACCACAATGGAAACAAGTCCCCAGGACTTGTTTAATGACTGACTGTACCTCGTGCCCTTTACATTTCGGACTAATAAAGTACCTGTATTTAAAAAAAAAAAAATGTATAGGCCTACTGTCACATTCAGAAACAACCTGGCTACATCAAGCATAAGACTCTGATAGCATGGATGCTATAAGCTTGAATTACTTGACAGACGAAGTATCAGATTCGTAAATTGCTATGAAGAAATGCATTTCCAAAGAAAACATGAGAGCATTCCCCACAGCTGATTTGATCAATTATAATCATATTATTATGTTGTTTTTCTTCTTCTGAAAAGCCTGGTAGCAAATGGCATGACATTATAAGATACAACTCAAAGAGCATGTTCACTTGACTCTCTCATGTTCAACTCAACATGGCTGCCCGGTCAGTCGCCATGGTGACTCAGCAGTTCTTGGCTGTCTTGACCGGGTCTGAGACACACACACGCACACACACGCACCCACACGCGCACACAAGCACACACACACAATGTCTGCCTGATGCACAGAAGCTCAGGTTACTGCTGACAGCATGCTGTGTCGACTTATCTCCATGCGCGCACACATACATGCACACTGCATATACTGTATGCCTCCATCAGGAGAGATGCTCATTGCAGCTGCACACACACACACACACACACACACACACACACACACACACACACACACACACACACACACACACACACACACACACACACACACACACACACACACACACACACACACACACACATACACTCCTGACATCAGCTCTGAGTCAAAGTGGAAGCGCAGTATGGACACTCAGCTAAATCTGCTTAAAACAAAATGTGTGTGTGTGTGTGTGTGTGTGTGTGTGTGTGTGTGTGTGTGTGTGTGTGTGTGTGTGTGTGTGTGTGTGTGTGTGTGTGTGTGTGTGTGAGCGTGCACGCGCTCGCTCGCAACACTGCACAAAAGCATGCGTGCGTACGTACATGTGCATAGCCACAGAGCTGTGTCTTTTTGCCTTTATGCAGCTCAAAATGATTTTAAAGAAAGGAAAACTAATAATCATGCATCAGCCAGTGATGTGGTTCAGGGTGTTCATTATTTCTGTTTAAGTATAACACAGGGGCGGCTCACTCGCCTTCAGAATGACTGTTGAGTATGGTAAGGATATACTGTATGTATACCAGGGTTCCCCAATTATTTTCCCCCAAGGGCCAAATTATGTCTAGGGTACCAAGGCGAGGGCCACAACATTGCAAGAGGGCGACGGTGGCGTTCCCACTACTCCAGTGACAGTTCGGATATCGTCGTTGTCAGGAGAAAATCTTGTATGTCCAAAACCGTTCGTTTTGCATTTATCATTTTAAAAATGATTTAAACTAGTGAAAACAGCCGATCTACAAGCACACAACGCCTCGCACCGCGAGGTGTTGTGTGCTTGTAGATCTGCTGTTTTCACTACTTTTGTGCGACGGCCTTGTATGATGAAGCAGAGCTTTACATTGCGAAAGAACGTACACATTTTGAGATACGGGTTTTCCACTCGACAATGACGATATACTAGTGTTGTTGCTGCTCTTATACCACCAGTATTACTGATGGTGGGGGCCTGACAGTAGCCCCCCACGGGCCGCAAATGGCCCGCAGGCCGCCTATTGGGGAACCCTGATGTAGGGTGTATTTTTTCTCTGTCTCATCTTTCTGTCTTTTTAAATGCTGACCCTGGGAGCTGTGCTCCAAGAATTCCTATGCACTTGTGCAATGGCAATGAAGTTTATTCTATTCAATTATATTCACAGAGACAATGTGTTTACATGGGCAGGTATATTCCACTTGTATTCAGAATGACTGCTCATTCAAAATAAAAAATCTCATGTAATATAAACACCTCAAAATGGAATAGAATATTCCATTCCAATTGAATTTTCATTCAGGTTTGGAGGGGTGCTATGTATGCCTTTTAATCGGAATAGACTTTTATTCAGTTTCCATGTAAACAATTGGGTATGAATCTCTGTTGGGAATGAGTTCATTCTGATTCTGAATGAATAAATATAGTACATGTACCCGCAGCCATTGAAGTTTCATTGTCGAATAGACAATGGGTGAAAAAGCTTGAAAATGAAAACTTAGCATATCATTATAGATGAGATATTGTCCAAAACAGCTAAAATAGCTGCTATATAAGCTCACAACAACGTGTCACGGTCATAGACCGTAAAATGGATTGGACAGTAGGCTAACGCCATTGGTTTCTACAGAGCGTGAATGAAGCCTGTTTTTCAGCAATTTAAATCCGCATATCGGGTGCAGAAATGCTACCGGAAATGAATCAAATGAACGCTATTGGCAGCCAAGAAACATAGCCTACAACACCATACTTTATCGTTAATTTTAAAATTAATGTGACCATAATTTACTACTAAACGCATAGCATGATGATTTTAAAAAACTAGCTATTGAAAACAAAGTGTTTATGAAAAGGTTTACTAAGGTAATAAAATAGGTAAAATAGGTAAAAAAAAGTTCGACCAAACCTCATTGTTTCCTCTTCCCAGTCTGTTATTGTGAAGACACATGGTAGGTTGATACATCTGAGCCTCTGTTATTTAGTGTGATAAAAGCTATTTTCAATGTCTGTAAAGGTGGTGCTTTATAATGCAATTGTGCATTAATATGTTTATGTCACTGCACACACGCTGATTTGTATTTTATTCTTTTAGTTTAGCATTGTTTTCTGAAGTTGTGAAGCTGCGCTGGTCCTGACTGCGCCTATATTTCCTCATTGCCAGTGACCGTCATTAAATGGCTGCTGCCAAGCTTCATCAGAGACTTGAGTGACTTATATCACAACACAACGCACGCAGACAGAGTATACAACATCGCTACAACTGCATGAGTTACTGGAGGAAGAGGGGAAGGGGAGGGGGCAGGAGGTGGAGAGAGTGAGGGAGCAGAAGAGATGACAGGGGGTGATTATTCAAACAAATAACCACACAGAGATGAGGATGAGGAGGAGGAGGAGGAGGAAGAGGAGGAGGAGGGAGCAGTAGAAATAGAAAGGTGTTCATTTCCATACAATCTGTATGGAAAACAATCAGCGCTAAATAACCGCTCCAATGTGGTGGCGTTGTATTGCCAAAGACGGTAGTAGTAGTTCACCCCCAAAATTCCTAATACAAAAATGTGATTATAGTAAATTTACCCCCATTGGTTCCGGATGGGGACCCAAATCAGGCGCGTCACAACCATTCATTGTGAGTACGACAGGACACCCCCACTTTCATAAAACCGAGATCTCATCCCCCCCACGTTTTTGGCCGGGTGCTTTTTTTTTTCTCCCCTGCGCACACAAACGTAACCTCTCAGTGGCATGTAGTAGGGGCTATTTGGCTACTATTTTCCAGGACAATTTCAAAATAAACATGTTGAATGATCGATTGTATAGATGAAAAAAATAAAATAAAGACTCTTGTTTTGAAATGCGCTTCTGTTCAGAGAGGAAATGGCTTTCATAGGACGTCCCTTTAACGGTCGTCCACTCTGTCGTCAGTGCGTATCTGGACTCGTGGTGAAATTAACAACACAGGCATAAATTAAAGGAATATAAAAAGAACACCAAGACAAGACCATGTAGGCTATAAAGGCATTAAACATGGTCCTGCTCGTCTCATCTTCACTCAGTCAGGCAGCAATTGGTGAGTCTGTGGCTGTGGCTATATTAGAGTTTGAGTAATGATGGATGCTATGCTGCTGCTGCTGGCTAACACTGTTTGGGCTAGCGTTGTGGACACATTGTATGGGTCCTGAAAATAGCAGATCTAGAAATTCACAACGCAGCGCGAAGCAACTCGTTGTGAGCTTGTAGATCGGCTATTTTCACATCTACTTGTTTGGGTTTAGTTTCTCTTGGTTCACGGGCTAAAACGTTTGGGAAGCAATACCATCATGCTTGCTGTAGTAGACAGAGTGGTGTAAAATTAAGTAGATTAACTGAAAAGCTTTTGGAACTGAATGATTATGATACTGGTGTTGTCTGTCTGTTGGAGTGTTGGTACCAAGAATTCCATCTACTATAGACTATCTTGCTGGCTGGTGCATGTGGAGAGAGGCAAAGGGAAAGTGTTGTGTGCCGTTCCCGATTGTTTAGCAAAAAAATAAACCGCGGAAACCTTTATTGTTTATGTCGGACTTCTGCGTTGTTTGCAGCGTGAGTTTCGGTGCTATAATCAAATGGTTTGCGGATTCGGAATCACAAGAATCTTAGCTTTAAAATGGTATACAGCTTGCAAAGAAATAAACCGCGGAAACCCGAATAAAACGCGATCAAATCCGCGAAAAACCGCCATTTTTCGCGCGCGAGACGTTCGCGCGCGTGCATGAGCCCCCCCCATGTCAACCCCCCCACTCTGTAAGAGGCTATAACGCCCCTGACCCAAATGCATGGCCCTGGAAGGGGAAACCATCAGGGTACTTTGATTATAGGGTTACTATAATCAAATGTTTGTCTTGGGAATGCGACAAAGACCAACACATATTGAACTCAAGTCTCCATGGCGTGAAGAATCAATAGGAAAAAGAAAATCATTTTGGGGGTGAACTACTCCTTTAACTTTAAAACACTTTCCTTTTCAAGGTATTATTTCAATTTGTTACTATTTTCCTGGAAGGTGTATCCATGAAATTCAAGCATGAAATAAATGCAGTAACTGAAACAGAGTGGTCTCCTCATACATTAGGATAATATCCAGGGATGTGAGTCATCAGACTAGAGGCAGAATAGACATGAAACTGACTCCAGAAGTGTTTTAAAGTGAAACACCCCTTGAAGAGGCAACCCCGAAATTACCCAATCCATGCAGGCATTCACACACAGTACACTAGCACAGGGGTCTTCAACAGGGGGTCCGGGACCCCAGAGTTACTACAGGGGGTGCTCCAAATCTTTGAGTGATAGAAACTCTTTTTAACCACTTGAACCCTAGCGTCCATATTCTGAGAACTTTAGCCAAAAATACCAGATCTACAAGCTTACAACGCCTCGCAGCGCGAGGCGTTGTGAGCTTGTAGATCGGCTATTTTTGGCAAAGAGCTTTGGTGTAGAGGGGAAAAGGAGCAGACTAAGTACAGAGTGAAAGGTGAAGTTTATTAAGTATTGACATTTCAAGTGGTTAAATATCTGAAAACACAAATTGAATCCAAAATACACTGATGATTGTGCTTGTCAAACAATGAAACTATATGGAATCTATGAAAAGGTTGTGGGGGTCCCTGCTTCATCTCTCTCTCTCAAATAAGGGGTCCTTGGCCTGAAAACGTTGAAGACCCCTGCACTAGAGTAAAGTAAAATCACAGTGTTTCATTTCAATTCAGTGGAATTGAGAAATTGACCTAAAGCTGACCTCAAATCAAATGAACACTGAGGACTTTGCTGTGCATTCATGCATGCATGTGAACACAGACACAAACACAGGCACAGACAGCATTTAGTGCACACATGCATGTAAAGACAGAACAATACAGACACACACACACACACACACACACACACACACACACACACACACACACACACACACACACCAAAACACTCGCACACACACACACCAAAACACTCGCACACGTGCATAAAAACAAAATGCCAGTCAACAACTGCACTTGCACACATTAGGGCATTCACGAATAGTGATTTTTAGTATTCGAATTATTCGACCTCAAAGTATTCAAATAGTCGAATATTCGACAGGACTGGCCAAACTGTCAAATATTAAGTAAGCAAGAGGCGAACATTGAGAAAATAGCCGATCTACATGCTATTTTCACAATATTTATCTGCGGAACCGAGTCACATTAAATGTAATACCTACAATTCCAAGTGCTTGTCAGGGTGGGGGTCCCCAGTTCAAATATGTTTATTTTGTGGGTTATTATAATTAATACTGTCAGAGAACCCCTGGTATAGAGCATTAACAAATTCATCCACCAGGGGCATTGACAACTCATTCGTATGACTTCCTATCTAGCCAAGTTTTATAAACTATATGTTTTTTTTAAGAGAAAACAATAAAATAATAAAAATAAGCAAATATTCGACTTCGGTGAACAACGTCGAATAGTGACTTTGATATTCGAATATTTTGGTGAATGCCTTAGTACACATTAGTGCCATTTTCCCTGCCCCAAATAGGGACGCCGGGTTGAAAGGGGTTAAAATCGGGACACATCAGCCGCATTTGCCAATACAAATGTCAAATCAAATAATGATAATGATAATGATAAACAATGACAATGGATTTTGAGCTTTTCAAAGCAACGTTACAAAGTGTTTTACAGAAGAAGAAGAAACAAGAATTGACACAGTCAATATATAAGCTGGTGAAATGGTGGGTTAAAAAGGCCGGGACTTGGAACAGTCTATGTACAATGAGTGAGGGCCGAACAAAGCAATAATAAGAAATATAAGACAGGTAATGTTGAGTAGTGTAAGGTAGGCTACATTCCTTGATCTGTCCTTCTGCAAATGGGGGAGCCGAATAATATTTGAGCCGACGCGTCCACTGTCTGAACGTACCCTATTTCCGCTCTCACTAATGGTGGGAAGAATCATTCATTTCCGTGACTCACACCTAAGTCACAATTTTATATATGTGTGTGTGTGTGTGTGTGTGTGTGTGTGTGTGTGTGTGTGTGTGTGTGCGTGTGCGTGCGCGCGCGCGCGTGCTTTCGGATGTTTTTTGCTAACGTAATGCTGTAATGCTTTTAAACACATTTGTATTTGTTGCCATTTCGGCATCAATGCCTGTCGGCGTCGCGGGTTTGATTCCCGATCCGGGTGACCTTTGCCGCGTGTCACTCCCTATCTCTCCCCCATTTCCTGTCAGTCTACTGTCCTGTCCAATAAAGGCAAAAAGCCAAATTTTTCAGGTGACTCATATACCCTCCTAATATGTGAGCAGGCCGTGTTTTTTCAATAACCTTTTTCATTTATTTGTAATAATTATTTGGGAAAATGGAAAAAATTAAATACAAACAAATAATTATTAAAAATAAATGAAAAAAGTTATTGAAAAAACCCGGCCTGCTCACATATTAGGAGGGTATTATGAGTCACCAGAAAAAAATATGGGTGTTTTTAATGAATCCATCATGGTTAAAATGAAGTTTGAAGTTACAATGGGTGTGTGTGGGGAGTGGCCCTGGGCCTGGAGGGCCTGGTAACATTTACATCAAATATCTAAATATTCAATCAAGCTAATTAAAAACTGTTCAGGGTGTTCATAAAAGCCTGATTAGATGATAAGATTACCAAAAGTTTTTTTGAAAGTGAAATACCCCTTTAAACACATACATTACATGACTATGTTAAGGGCCTTTTTACTGTTTATTTATATTCGACGATAACTCATGGAGCCCCCTGGGTGTTTCTGTTTGAGAGATTGAGAGGCCCCAAATGGATATATTTGGGCCCCTCAAAATGTTAAATATAAATAAACAGTATACAAACTATGTGTGCCATCTTTAAGAAGCCCCAGTAAACCCTGTGAAAGTATTTCAAGTTAAACATCACATGTCATGTTAAGGCCCTTTTTACCCTTCTTTTATATTGATCTCATCCCGGGCCCCACTTCAAACTGTCTGGGGCCCCCAAAATGAAATGGAATTGATACACATATATTATATGTATGTATAAATATGGGGGGCCTCAAAACTTTTTAAAATATAAATATATACACACACTTTAGAAATAATGTATCCATTCCCTGCATCGATCCTTCTTAAAGTTAAAGTAATGTAGGTGGCATCACAGAACAGACACAAAAGAACTGCTTGGGTAATCAGGACCATTGTTCTCTGGTCACACCTTTGAGAGCCACGCTCTTTTCAGATTCTAATGAGCTAATGTTAACCCTCACCCTCACTTCAACTGTTCTCTGTCTCACCCCCTGATGGCCATGTTGGTTAAAAAAATAAAAAAATAATAATCTCATGAGGCCCCCAGGCTGTGAGGGGGCCCCAGGCGGCTGCCTATTTTGCCTGTATGGACTGCACGGCCCTGCTCCACTACATCTCGGATCCAATTATTGTACTTTTACTCCACTACATTTATTTGAAAACTTTAGTTACTAGTTACTTTGCAGATATAAATTATAATATTATAAAACATACATAAACCACTTTAGCCCTATTTTATACCTTGGCTGTTTGAAAATAGCCGATCTACAAGCTCACAACGCGTCGCATCGCGACACGTTGGACATTTACTTGACATTTACTTGTAACGTAGTACATCTACAGTGCAGTATTGATAGTTTTACTTAAGTATAAAATGTGAGTACCGTAAATTCTCTTATAGGAACCCGGGCTATTATTTGTCTCAAGAGTAGCGGGCACCAGGCTCTTGTTGGAAGCAGGACAGTATAAGAGACAAGGCTTTTATTCCTATTTCTCAAAAATATCAGAATGATTCAGATCAGATTTTTTTATTAGATACCGTATTTTTGGAAAAAAATATAAATATTATATATTATATATTAGGTTATTTATAAAGAAAAGCGTTTTTATTGGAAAATCATCATAGAAAGGCTCATACAGAGATAACATTCTGCTGTATTGTATTGCATTAACCAATTCATACTGAAAATCAGCTCCTCATAATGTGTATCAGAATAGAATACAGTCCACACAGCATACTGCTGGGGAATAAAAAACACTACATTTCCCATCAAGCTCAGCGGCTCGTTTCGTCATTCAGATGCGACTCTCCCTGGTAAACAGGAACCACAGGATACTAGCATGGATACTAGTATAGCCGCATTAGCTTCATTGAGCTTCATTTACTGTTTGGATTAAACTTCCACGCTAAAGATCTCATGTGCGGCCGTCATCCACGCCGATGTTCGCGAGGACTACGCACACGCACGCGCCCCGGTAAGTTGCCAAAGTCATCCGTCTTTGCCAAACGGAACGTGAAATGAGCGGCGTCCAAATATCGCTGCGCAGTTTGTAGACAGTGTACGGTAAATCACCGTAACAGCTGGCTTGGGATGTGAGTGACAGTCAGACAGAGTGGAGAAAGGTACTCCTGAATGATACGTAACGTAAAAAAAAGAGGAAAAAGGAGGCTCTTATTGGAGCGTCGGCTCTTAATTACTTAATTCAATTGCGCACCCGGAAATTAAAGCAGGTCCGGTTCTTTATTAAATATAGGATATTATTAGAGCATTTACGGTACTTTTTCCACCACTGGTTAATAGGCCTCGCTCTTTTCTTCTGTTTTATTTATCATACAAGGCTAGCCAGCTGCCTATTTGCTAATGTTTACTTTTCTAGCAGTTCTTTCCCCCATAGTCTGGAAGAGCTCCTGGGGTAAACTGTTAATGTTTACTTTTCTAGCCGTTCTTTCCCCCATAGTCTGGAGGAGTGCTCCCTGTCCTGCCATTGGCCATAATGCAGTTCTTTCCCCCATTGTCTGGAGGGGCGCTTCTGGGGTAAACTGCCCTGCAATTGGCCCTTATATTATCCAATCCTGACACTAGCTTGGTTACCATGTGACATGGACAGCCTATCAACAATAGGTAGTCAAGAGGTAGCTCATCTAAATGACCGAAACATAGAGCTGGTTTCCACCAGCTAAAAACAGCAAACAAAAGCTAAATCAAAACACAGCCAACTCAACAGGAAATCGGGCAATCATCAGCAATTACACTTGACATAGTACAGTATGTCTTTAGAAGCGATTTAAACAAAGGCACTGATGTTGTTAAGCCCTTTGCACACAGGCGCATTTATCCGCACGGATAAAACAATTTCATTTTTTTAAAAGAAAACAATGATTCTCTACGACCTCATGCACACCGGATCCGAATTGGCCGTGCGACGAGTGGCTGCGGCCGTGAGTTTTTTTCTCGAACGAACCCAGTTCGATTTGTGCGTCTTGTCGCATGCGGTAAAAAACTCATCACTCCTTTTATGACTCCTTTTGGGATCCGCAGTGCCGACTCCGCACAGCATTGCACACCAAATCCAATGCGTTTTATTCATGCAGCAAACGAAAAAAAAAACGAAAAAAAACCCAACTGTCCTGTGTGCAAAGGGCTTTAACCTTAGCTCCTCCGGTAGGGAGTTCCATAGACTAGGTGGCCGGACATCGGCACTGGTATGAGACAGGTTTTCGTAACAGCAAGGAGGGCCCTGTCTGAGGATCTACGGCTACGCACAGGCTTATAAGAGACAAGCATATCTGAAATGTAACCTGGGTTCCTGTCCATGCAGGGCTTTAAATGTGATCAATAAAGCCTTGAAATCGCTTCTGAAGCTTACAGGCAACCAGTGAAGGACAGGTTTCTTAGTGGAAGTTAAGACTCTAGCAGCTTTATTAACTAGAGCAGAGGGGTCTTCAACGTTTTCAGGCCAAGGACCCCTTAGTTGAGAGAGAGATGAAGCAGGGACCCCCACAACCTGTTCATAGAGTCCATTTAGTTTCATCGTTTGACAGCACAATCAGCAGTGTATTTTGGATTCATGTCAATTTGTAACCAGATAGGTAACCACTTGAACCATCAATACTTAATAAACTTGACCTTTCACTCTGTACTTAGTGTGCTCTTTTTTTCCCTCTACACCAAACCTCTTTGCTTAGAAATAGCCGATCTACAAGCTCACAACGCCTTGCAGCGAGAGGCGTTGTGTGCGTGTAGATCTGCTATGTTTGGCTAAAGTTCTCAGAATATGGACTTTAGGGTTCAAGTGGTTAATATAAAAAAGGAGAAAAGTTTCTATCACACAAAGTTTTGAAGGACCCACTGTAGTAACTCTGAGGACCCCCTAGGGGTCCAGGGCCCCCTGTTGAAGACCCCTGCATTAAAGGTTAGACAACGCACTCCATATTTGGGTGTAGCTGCATTGGGAACTCCTTATAAAGTTATGGCTGAGTCATAATGACATGAGCGTGACGACGTACACAAATAGAGACACACACCCACTGTAGGTGACATCCTACACGGTGTCCTCCTTCACACAACCATAATATGATGTCAGGTCTGATCTAGCACAGAGGCCTGCTCTCCCAGAGAGAGAGGAACAACGTCATGTGTATGCATGCACACATTGGCTAAAACAGTTGCTGTCAAGATCGGATCTGTATTAGATAATTGCGACCAAAGGTTGCATTATACCCTGAGAAATCTCGTAGCTTGTCTGACAGGAAGTGATGTCACGTGATGTCAGTGAGTCACAGTGATGTGGTACAGAATGACTCATATATGGGCATAAAAAGGATGTCACGTGACATCACTTCCTGTACTGACAGTCAGACAAGCTACGAGATTTCTCAGAGTATAAAAGTCCATATATGGTCATTCCCAGAAAAAGAAAAAAACTTTTATGCCCATACATGGAGATTTCTGATGTCATAAATCCCAGGCCGAAAACGAGAATGTTAGGCTACCCCCTTATGCCCATGTATGGAGATCCACAGGCATCAAACCAAGGCCCTAACTCACCAAGGCCCTGCTTGGCATTACTAATTAACGTACGTTTTATGCCCATATATGGAGATTCCAGGCACCAAGGCCCTAATTCGCCAAGGCCCTGCTTGGCATTACTTACGTACGTTTTATGCCCATATATGGAGATATTCCTATATTGTCAATATTAAGGATATTATTGCGACCGTCAGGTCGCAGTTTAGAATCAAAACCTCCACCGGCCGTCCGTCGGTCACACGTCACACGTCACACCTTTGCCCTGCTCATATCTCCGCATCAGTATGACATCACACTGCTGACATCAGTATGACATCACACCGTACACAAATGACCCTTATATAAGACCGGCATTATCTACCGACAGCTGCTATAAGCCAACCCTGGCGATAAGGTCTGAGTCAAAGAAATGCTTCTTTCCTGGCAAGAATTGCCCCTTTATACTGTAGGGCTCGTTTGTGTATTGTATGACATCACGCCACATCATCGGCTGAGGACTGTGTGATGTCATCATATCTCCATATATGGAGACATAAGTTGCTCATGCCCAAATATGGGCTGGTGAGGTCAGACTTAGTGTGATGCGTAGGTTATCTCCATATATGGAGATTCAACTTCAATGAGTAACCATGGCAAACTGTCAACTGCCCGTATGTCTTGATAATTGGTAAAACAAACTTTTGGCCTATTTGTGGAGATAAGCGACCAACGGTCGCTTATCTCCCGATTAGGGAGTCTTACTGGTGTTATCAATATGGCCAGATGGGCAAGAATTGGTGCGACCTAGCCCTTTAGGGCGAGGTTGCATGTCACCCTGAGGTCGCAGGTCACCCTGAGGTGTCTTACTAGTGTAAAGCTTGTTGATGATTGTGACGAGTAACCCCATCATACAGTAGTAAGACGGCTCAGGGCGAGGTCGCACCACAGTGATGTGGATGGACATCAGTGATGTGGACATCAGGGCTCTCCATATATGGGCATAAAAGGGATTTGTTCCCCTGGCATCACAGGGATCTCCATATCTCCATATTGGGCATAAAAAGTGGTTTGTTCCCCCTGGCATCACAGGGATCTCTCTAACAGGGCATCATTAATATTGATGACATCAGGGAACTCCATATATGGACATAAAAGGGATTCTGTTAGTGTGACATCACAGTGACATCAGAGCATGATGTCAGAGCGGCAAACCCATAGGCCGTAAAAATGTGTACACGTCTACACGGATTTTATTTGACATAATCGCAATTATTTTGTCATAGTCATAGTCATAGTCGTGAATGTTGAAAAATGTTCATTCATTTTCAAACATTTTCAGAAATAGTGGAAATAGCGATCTACAAGCTCACTATTAATGTTATTTTTTAAGTAGAAAGTTGTCAAATATGTCAGTAATTTGAAATTTCTTTGTGTATTTGGGATATGTGTCATATCTGCCATGTGCAACTTCAAACCCTAAAAGCCAAACAGAAAATGTAATTATCAACAACAAAAACACAATTAAATCGTTAATCGCAATTATTTGAGTGACAATTAATCGTCATGTAAAATATCATATCGTGACAGCCCTAGACCTGATGCCTTGTAGTTCTCACAGGTATCTATCTATCCACTCGCACTCAAGATTTTTACAACGTTTTCAAAAATAGCAGATGTACAAGCTTGCATCACAGCACGAAGTGACGCGCTCTGAGCTTGTATATTTTTTTTAAATAACCAAATGAGATGTTTTGGTCAGGTCAATCCATGTATGTTTACATTAATCTAGCGTTCACATCCACAATTCAGCACAAACTCAAATATTTTGGTAGAAATGTTGATATTCCCCAAAACAATTACTTTTCAGGAAATGGAAAACATAATAACCTGTGTTTCAATATAGTTCTGTTAAACATAGTCATAAGCTCTTGTTAATACTTTTCATTAGGTTGCATTAAACCCTGACAGACTCATAGAGGCAATATTAACTCTTTGAGCGCCAGCGCCCTCTAGGGGCCAAAGAATGCCAGCGCATCTCTCATAGGCGAGCGCTTTAGCTTCCAGGACTTCAGCTTCCAGGACCTGACGTGCTCACGTTGATGCACGGCATGGAAATGTCCCGGATGAAGATGCTAACAGAATGGCTATTCCCATTTTGTCATCTAAAAGATCATTTTTGGGCGATTTCGCCGTAAATAAACCTCGCGCCGCTTTCCTAAAACACAAAAAAGAGATATAAGCCTTTAAAGATGCGGTCTTTCATTGGATTAGGCGGAGATTGGCGATTGCGTTCGCAAATTACGGCCGGCCGGGACGTTGTTAGCTTTCGGCTAGTAGCTACAAAAATCAAGCCAGGCTTCAGAAGGCCTCTTATCATTTTATTCATTTAATTAAATAAAGCCGAACTACTTCGGGATCGGCACACTCGTGTACTCATCGGAAGCGGCGCCGAACATCGGGTGAACATTGGGGAGCTCAAAAATGTATTTTAAACCATTTTTAATGGAATATATCGTCGGACAGAGTAGAATGGCTAACTGGCTAGCGGCTAGCGAGCCAGGACCACCCACGACTCTACAAGCAGCTCGGGGTAAGTGAATTAATAAAAAAAAGATTGTATTGGATTGAAATAAAGCCGAACTAGTTCGGGATCGGCACCAGATGAGTTAACATATTGTTAGACAGGGGTTGACACTAAGATCTCAGAGGCACTTGCCCCTTTGGGCAAGTACAGGTCATGTTCTACTTGCCCAAAGGTCATGCCCACTTGCCCATAAAGTAAATCGTCCATTATAAACTGATAGGCGAAATGTGCGTTTGTAGAACAAATTTGCGTTAAATCCCATCGATAACTGCAGAGTGGCGACAGTCACCAGAATGAATGCAACAGCTATTTGTAAAAAAGGTAGCATTGTTCTTCATGAATAGTCAATAATATTTAATGAAGATGAAATGCACTTGCCTGTCAGGCAACCTGAATGTAGGGCTGGGCGATATGGAAAAATACAATATCCCGATATTTTCCCAAGCTGTATCACGATACACAATCTTATCATAATTCTTTTTCATGTTGGTTTTTTATGGTTGTTTTTCAGGTTACTTAACAGTACAAGGTGACAAAAACTATAAGAAAAAGGAGTAGCAGACCATTTAGACCAGCGGTCCTCAAAGTGGGGTCCAGGGACTCTCTGGGTTCCTTTTGGGAGGTCTAAATAGATCCTTACAATTATGTAACTCTGACAGCATACAAAGTATACTGTCAGAGGTAAGGGTAGACCTTGACATTTTAAAGTTTGTGAACTACTGATTTAGACACAAATTCAGGTTTAAATGAATTCTGCAATGAATATCTGTATTAACAGGATTTTTTATAAGGCTCCCTCATTGTATCACGATATACACGATATCTCTGAAAAGGCATATTGTGGAGACATTATATCGTCTCAGCAATATTTATCACCATATTGCCCACCCCTACCTGAAAGCAAACTCCACTTGCCCGAAAGTTTCATTTAATTTCCACGGGTAGTCAGGCAACCGTTAGTTTCAACCCCTGTTAGAATAATACTCTCAGCAGTAAGACTCCCTAATCAGGGGATAAGCGGCCGTCAGGTCGCATAATGTTGTCTGCCAAAAGTAACCTCACTTTAGAAGGCAATCGTAGCCTATCAGGAGGGAATATGGGAAATGGGACAGATCCATGTTGATGACATGACTTTAGAGATACTGTGTAGCGCTTTGCGTGATTTTAGGGGAAAATCTGTAGGAGCAGTGTCCATAAATGTGCCTCATGGTGGCGCTAGAAGAGGGCCATGTGAGAAATGGTGGGTGGAGGTTGTAGTTTGGCAGCCAAGGAGTGTGTGTGCAAAGTTTGGCATGGATAGGGGCAACAGTGACGGAGATATGAGTAGGATGCTCTCATAATGCTTTGTATAGGAATAATCGCAAATGAAGTAAATTATGGTGACAGCTGGGGTAACATGCTGACTAACTGGTGAGTCTGCTTATTGGTTTGCATGCATGGATATGTTACTGATTAACTGAGTGGCTGCTAGTGGGATGGATTGACAGTAATGTTGACTGGCCACACACCAGGGTAAACATCATAGCGCCATCATCATCACCACTGCACACATTAGACCACTGGTTCCCAAACACTGTTTGGACCCATTTGTGGGTCACAGACACATATTTATGCGTCCCTTAATTTTTTGTTTGCTACATTTTGTTTTGAATTATTATTATTTCAAAACATTACCAAAAAAACATTACCAAAAAAGCTAAAGTTTACAAGAAGTTCCATGAATTAGAAAAGAACGTTTAAGAAGTAGTGAAAATAGCCGATCTACAATGCGGCACGAAGCGACATGTTGTGAACTTGTAGATCTACTGTTTTCACTAGTTTGTGTCGGGGGCAAATGTTTTATTTCCTTTTTTGGGTCACGGGCTAAAAACCTGTAAAGACCTGTAATGGCAGGGTTCGAATTGTGGAAAAACAGAGGGTGTTTAGGATTTTCCTCACTACTTACAGTAAGTTCCAATGTTCCATACATCTTTAGTTTGTACACAAATAGTGAGAATAGCTCAAGCTCAAAGGGTTTAGGGTATCAAAAGCAGAGGCATGGATTCCCCCAGCCCCTCCAGCAAATTGAACTCTTCATCTACAGTACTGTAAGGGTCTGAACATCCAGTTCAATATAGTCAGTTCATAGTGTGCCACTGTGCTTTGTTGTCACTTGTCAGAACTCCTCTCTCTTAGCCTTCCCCCTCTATTAGGGTTGAGACTGGAACCGGAGGAACCGGATCCAACCTTGAGGATCAGGAATCGGTTCCATCACATTTGGATCAGATTCTCGAACCGGTTTTTATCACTGTCAGAGTCGGTATGTGGACTTCACGTCTGCCATACATTTACAATACCGGTGGTTCTCAAACCTTTACATTTCAAGGATCACCATAACTCTCAGTGTTACAGACCTGTTAGTGTTTATGTAAAACCCAATCATTGCAGGGAACTGTTAAGGAATGTGAATCGTTAAAATCCCAAATCTACCCTCTATCTACTAAATCTAAATGTGCTTAACCACTTAAATCTTATTTGTTGACCGGTGGTGTCCCCCAGAGATCTATACTTGGTTCGCCTCTACATCAAATCTCTTTGCCGAGATTGCTCACACTCGCACATTGCAGATCAGCTATTTTCACTGAATGTTCGACATTTTTCGCCGAATGTTATACACCTGTTATATGCCAATATGGATTATGGACATTATGTGATTAATATAGGCCTACTGTATATCAGTGGTTCCCAAACCTTTTGGCTCAAGACCCAAAAGAGAAATTAGACGTTTGCCTGGGACACAAACTAGTGATATAGCAAATCTGCAAGCGCACGTTTTTGTTTTTTGTTTTTATGTAGGAAAAGAAACTGGAATTTTTAGTTGAGTGGTGCCCGAATAAAAATTGGTCGGTGACCCCACAAGTGGGTACCCAACCCACTGTTTGGAAACACGGCTGTCATCTACTCCTCAGCCACATAGACAGAATTAGCACTCCTTTCTCATGTTGCTACGCGTACTTGCTTTCTGAAAGTTAGACTTGAAAGTATTTACATTTAGTTTGAGGGCCGTTTAAACGTATTCATCCACTTAAAACCCTATATACTTTGTTGACCAGAGTCCACCAAGCTTACACTAGGTCTCCCCCTTTTCACAGCTATACACCAAATCTCTTCGTGCAAAATAGCAGATTGACAGACTCACACTAGCACGCTTGTAGGTCTGCCATTTCTTTCGCAGAACGTTCGCCAACCAATAGGGACGCTAGGGTTCATGTGGTTAAGACTGGAGATAAGAATTGTCTAGTAATAAATACCAAAACATGTCAAATGAAGCCATGATGTCTGGCTGGTTATTTGCTCCTGTCTGCTGATTCATATTCTGTTTACCTGCTGCTCGTTTATCTCTAATTATATCCGGCAGCACGGCAGGTTAGGGAGGGCTGTTTGCTTTTTTTAACGAGAGGATAAACTGTTATTCATCCAAATGGTTTCCCCAATCAATTGTTGTCCATCCTGATTGTGTGCCGCTGTCATTTGGGATACCGTCCCATTCATCTTCCCTTGAGTCACTGTCAACATTGCAAATCTGACCTGTCTGTCTGTCTGTCTGTCTGTCTGTCTGTCTGTCTGTCTGTCTGTCTGGATGCTTGTCTATCTGTCTCCATCAGTGTCTGTGTCTCTCTCTCTGACTGTCTCTCTGCTCAGCATCCTAAAAATCTACACTTAGAATGTCCAACAGCTCAGACTAATCACACCAGACAAGTGATGTAGTCCGATTGAAAAAGACAGAAACATGCCCGCAAGAACAAAACAGACAGAGCCAGACAGACAGATGCTGCGAGCACACAAAGAAAGAAAGAAAGAAAGAAAGAAAGAAAGAAAGAAAGAAGAAAGAAAGAAAGAAAGAAAGAAAGAAAGAAAGAACGAAAGGACGAAAGGACGAAAGAACGAAGATAGGATGTTAACGGTCCGATTCCTTTGAGGTTAACTTCCTAGGGCAGTGTTTCCTTGAGTACAGGTAAGTACCAAGTACCCCCGACAACAACATTTTGCTCATAGAATTGCAATTAAGCCAATAAATAGTGGTAGGCCTATATGAAGCTATGATAATCCCCATTTCAAGAATATAAAATCACAAATAAGAAATGGAGTGAAAGAGTTTCAAACGGTGCCTCCTGAGCACTGAGCAGATTTATTTTCAACTCTGTGGCCAAAACATTTCAGTCCAGTTTTCATGTCAATAACTTTAAAACATTCAAGCACATCCCAGGTACTGCCTGAGGCTGGTATTATGTAATTTGGGGTGGCAACTATCAGGCTCACCAAGTTTCTCCATGTGTCATCACTAAACATAACAGTGTTTTTTCCCCCTCCTAATTGAATGGTTTTTAATGATTTAAATATGAATAATATCATCATCTTTTTTGTAGAGATGTTACCGATCAATCGGCAATGGATCGGATCGGGCCGATCAAAGCGTGATCGGCGATAATCGGTGGTTTAGATCAAAAGGTAAATTCACCGATCCGATCCGATCGGTGCATCCGATCAACCAGCCGTTCAGTATGCCCACTTGAGGCCATTTTGGGGTATTGATTTCCACAGTGCTGAAGGAATAATTAGTTACTGCTATGATAATAAATACATAGTAATGCTGGTAAATAACTATAAGGCAAATATATAAATAAATTCATGAGTGAATGAATGAATTAAAGTTAAAACATTAACATTTAGAAAATATAAATAATATATAAATAATAACTTGATCGGATCGGTGATTGATCTGTATCGGGTGATCAAACTTTTGTGATCGGTGCTCGGTGATCGGTTCCAAAAAACCTGATCGGACCATCCCTACTTTTTTGGGGGGTCATTTTCGAGTACCAACTGCAGTACCTCCGCGAACACTGTCCTAGGGGGTTCCAAATGGACAATTACAGGTCTGTGACTCTGACAGTGTACACATGGA
Source organism: Nannobrachium achirus (assembly GCF_963921795.1). Lineage (NCBI taxonomy): Eukaryota > Metazoa > Chordata > Actinopteri > Myctophiformes > Myctophidae > Nannobrachium > Nannobrachium achirus. Next base: position 14,874,430 of record NC_137814.1, read on the forward strand.
ACCAAATGGACCCATACTTGGGACCCATTGGAGAACGACCAGCATTGTAATCGTAGGCCTATATAGCAGACGTGACGTCCTCCACATACCGGCTCTGACAGTGTGAGAAAAACCAAATGTGATGGAAGGAACTATAATTGCACTGCCGTGTAGGCTATGCACCTGCATTTACTGCTAACTCATCACCACAGAATGCATGATAGCATTACACATCCAGAGAAATAGGGAAGAGAAGAGAGCTAAAAGGATTCATAGAACAATGTGTACTAATCCATCCTCCACATACAGAACCAGAGACCCGGAAGGGGGGGGGGGCGGGGGAGAGAGAGAGAGAGAGAGAGAGAAGGAACCTCATCATCATCTCATTGTGTAACTCTGTGAAAGCCTCGATCCCTTTCCCTTTCCCTGTACAAGATCCCATATAGCAGCCATCAGATCTGATCCTAAACCAGCCACCTCCTCCTATAACCTATAGGCTGATGATGATGGATGAGAGTTATGTTAGAATAAAGACATTTATATAACCAGCGACAGCCAGGGCTTAAATATTGGCGAGCTATAACGCACACACACATCTGGGCCTATACAGAACACCTGTCCACCGCCGCCCGTATACACCATCCCATCCATCCTCCCATCCCATCCCGACTGCGGCACCCACCATAACAAAGAGCTAGGCAAGGAACCACTGCATGAGAGAGAGAGAGAGAGAGAGAGAGAGAGAGAGAGAGAGAGAGAGATCCCCCCTTACACGCCCACTATATCCCCATTGTGGATTGTAAACACCGTGCCAGTGCTGTCACACACACACACACACACACACACACACACACACACACACACACACACACACACACACACACACACAATGCGCTACACAACACAACACAACACAACAGCACAGCACACATTAAATGAACGCGTTGTTAAGCCACAGCATCACCCGGGCCCGGCCATAGCTACAAACACACCCAGACAGACAGGCGGCGTTCAATGGCTTTTCTTTGCCCCAAAAAATACGTCAAATAAATAAATACAAATAAAAAGCGTGCCGAACCGAACCGCTTCTCATCAGTCAGTGTTCGTCTGTGCCTGCTGCGTAATAATAGCCAGATACAAGAATAAAGCACTGACACTGTGCTGCGAAACGATTTTTAGTTATTTTTAAACGTACAAAAACATGAACTCACCCTTTTCTCTGTATCCTTTTATTTGTATACCTCGCAGACAGTGGAGTGCAGATTCAGAATGAATGTGTGTGTATGTGTAACTGTGTATGTGTGTGTGTATGTGTGTGTGTATGATGGTGAAAATGTCTCTCCACCTCTCACTGTGCTGCTCTCAGACCAAGGCCCCGCCCCTTTACACCAGGCTCAGCCAATCAGCGTGTGGGAAAAAATGGCTTCAGTTTCCTCTCTGATGTCTGCTCTGTGGTGGTCAGTGGTGTAAAGAATATTCATTTTTAAGTAGACCTAAATTGATAGATTGATTGATTGATTGAAGACTTTATTAGAAGTTTGCATAGGAAAAGGTACAGTTTCATGACGGTACAGTTCTCCAATAGAGTCGGACCCGTCTCCAGTTCACTGGTACAAGGTCTTCTAAAAGGAGATCCTAGAAAAGACTAAGCTTATTTCCATAGGAAACTCATATATAACATTGAAAGACAGACGGATAAAAGTATCATTAGCCTACTGCATGCAATGCAGAGATACTGAATTATTACCAGTGAAAGTTCGGAATTAAAAATGTACTCAGAGTAAAAGTAGCCCACAGAAGTATTGGTATCAAAAATCAAAATGTAGGCCTACATAAAGTACAAGTTTTACAAATGTGTAAATTCCATACAAATATTTAGAAAATAGCCGAATGTGTATAGGGGCAGGGCTGAAGTGATTAAAATGAATGTACGTTTTGTAATACGGTAATAATCAAAATCTAACTAGTAACTAAAGTTTTCAAATAATTATAGTGTAAAAGTAGAGTAAAAGTACAGAAAATTGGAACTATTACAGTAAAGTAAAGTAAAGAAAAAGATCTAAGTTGTAGGCTACAGTACAGTAGGCTACTTGAGTAAATGTATTTGGTTACTTTACACCAGTGTTTCTCAACCACTGTGCCTGGGGACCTTTGGTGCGCCCCTGAGAAGGGTCAAGTGTGCCCCGGCCTTGAAACTGCTTGAAAGCCAGTATTGTATTTATCATTTAAAAAAAGATTTAAACTAGTGAAAACAGCCGATCTACAAGCACAGAACGCCTCGCACGGCGAGGCGTTGTGTGCTTGTAGATCTGCTGTTTTCACTACTGTTGTGTGTCAGCCTTGTATGAAGAAGCAGGGCTTTACTTTGCGAAGAAACGTACACATTTGAAACTTGGAGATACAAGGTTTCTTCCCGACAGTGACGATATTTACACCCCCGTATTATGTTGGTGTGCCCATGGATTCTTGGGACATGAAAAGTGTACCCATGCAGAAAAAAAGGTTGAGAAACACTGCTTTACATCACTGGGGTACAGGATTTCAGGGGGTCCCCAGATGATTATGTTAAAGCGCAACATTCTTTTCTCACTCACCAATAAACAACCCAACATACCGTATAGCCTACGTGTAGACCAGGCTATCTGCACATTTTCAAAATGAAAATATAATGATTAAATAGAGGGTATGCACGTCCACTGGGACCCGCCCCCCTAATCTAGACTGAGTGGCAAAACATGAATGCAGAATGGAGCATTGGAGTTCGGAAGTGCTAGTTGCAAATCACTCAACGGCCCTGCATACCACCTGTTTCTAATTTGCACATAATGCAGGAGGCAGCAGGATGTTGTGTTGTTGAAAACGAGTGCTTCCAAACTCTGACACTTGGAAAAATAAAAGCCTACACAGAATGTCTTGACAGAACGTAGCTCATAACATGCCTATGGTGGATTTTTATGAAACTAAAACTTTGCAGATAGAAAGAGGATAATTCAAGCTTTCAGTACAGCCGCAATGTTGGTGAGTTAACTTTGTTTAATACAATCAGATAGGACTTTTCTGTTTGGATGTATGGGCTGTCAATGGCAGAAATGAGTTTTTTGCCACTCAGTAGGCGTGTCCTCACAAAACTTCCAGCAACAGTGATGTCACGCGCATACCCTAGTGAAAATAGCCGATCTACAAGTTCACAACACTGTGACGCCCCTGGTTTGCTACATGGATGGAGAAGGATGGGTGAGCCAGTGGCTGAATGTGCTCCACATCCGCTCTAGATCATCATGAGTTCACCAGGATAGAGACCCGCTTCCATCCACAGATCCACGTCCACTTTAAAGAAGTAGGTAATTGATTATAGTAAATTTACCCCCATTGATTCCGGATGGCGACCCGAATGCATTTGGGACCCCATCCACAATCAATGGGGGTACATTTATTGTAATCAAATTATTGTCTTAGGAATGCGACAAAAAATATATATTATTGAACTCAAGTCTCCATGGCATGGCGTGAGTATAATCAATAGAAATTGTTTCACTTGGGGGGTGAGCAACTCCTTTAACTCGAACCGATCACCTTCCTCACCTATCCTTCATGTTTTTTTGTGGACCCCAGGAAGAGTAGCTGCTAATTTGGTGGCAGCTAATGGGGATCCGTATGAATAAAGAATAAATAAAGAATGTCCATGTCACTGATGGAATTTTGGATCATATTCCATATGGATAAACAGTTTTCCCCAATCATAATAAAATACTCCACACAATGAATGAGACCACACCGGAGAATATGCGTTTTTTGGTGAAGTTTAGTCAGAGTTCAAAGTACTGTCCAAGTACAGTATAGAGCATTTTCACCCATCGTAAGCTCTCTGAGTACAAAGCATAATGATTCCACATATATAGTTGAATGTGTACAGCATAAAATACATTAGTCACATTATGATTGGACAATTAAGCATAACAATGGATCATGAGATGGTGTTGTGACTGAGTCTCGTGAACTCAGAAGCAAGGATGTAGAATGTTTTGGTTTCTCATTATCCAGTGTCCGGGACACTTTGACATTTCGCTGGTCAATCTTTCTGTCCCTGGAGTGGGGCAGATTCTCGTCTCGTGCATTAGTTATCAGATCAAAACATCATGGCATTGACTTTTAACACTGAGAATGATATCTATACCATGTTAAACAACAATAACATATTGTACTATCAATTCCCTCCTGAGATAGCATTTGAAGTGTTAAATGTCAAGGCAGCATAAACAACAAGGGAAGAAAACATGGGTTAAACTTTTTTTTTAAGGTATTAGAAACAGAACATAATAATTGAACAATTTAAGTCAAAAACATTTCGATAGTTTTTGAAGAGTAGAGTCAAAAGAACTGTATATTTCCAAAGGTATTTAAATCAGAATATCATAATTGAACTTTGTTTTTGTTTTTTAAGTAGAGGTAAAAGATTTTTATTGTCTTAATTATTAATTATTATATATATGTATTTTACAAAGGTTCAATGTGTCGAAGATTGATTGGAAATTATCCATGTCAAGCAAGATAAAAACACATCAGCATCACGCTCCCGGGTGGTTATTACAATTTGGGGCCGATTTTAGTCAAAACAAGACGAACTTGACTCTTTGCCATAATTTAGGTTAAAGACAAAAGCATTCAAAATGTATTTAGACAGCATCCGAAAATCAGCCGTTTGGCGGTCATAATTCGTACACCTCCGAGGTTACCTTTAGGTAATGAGTGGTCTTAATTGTCCCTGCAGGTTGGGGACATTTATAGTGAGGTGTCAAACCGGAGCCGCCTTAAAGCCAACTGTCTATTCCTCCTTACTGGCTTTTGTCCGAGTCAAGGTCTGGAAGAAAACTTTACAGCGGGAAAACGTGTGTGATGCAGTTTCATACTCACGAAATACATATGGATTTTTCACTCATCCTTTTTGACATTTCCACTTTGGACAGACATGTAGTGAAGTATGTGTCTGTCAAATCATTCTCAATTATCATCTCAAAATATCTTTATCTGTAAGACAAGGGAAAAGACAGGGACAAATCAATCCATACTGTAAGGCAATAAGGTATTTATATATAGAAATTAAATTGAAATGTTTAGATACATCACCAAAAAGGGGACACAAGTTGTGTCAGTTTGTTCTGTTAGGGGAAACAGATTAACCCTGTTGAGGATTGGAATCAACTTCACAAAATGAAATATATTTAAATGGGATGAAATGAAAACAAAATGAAATATGAAAATATGAAATCAGAAAATGAAATATGAATTCAGAAAATATGAAAATATGAAAGAAATAAATTAAAATGAAAAAATATTAATTCTAAATATTAATTCTCCAAACACATTCCCTCCCGTTTGCCACAGCCAAAAATATTGGGTGTGACAAAAATTGTTTTGTTTGGAGGATAATTTGTTAAAATATGGTTAAATGAGAAACAGATGGTACCGAGGTACAGTAGGGTACCGAGGTACAGTAAAGGACAATGACTCTGCTCACTGTCAGAGTTAGAGTGAGCTTCCAGGCCTGTGAGGGGGGAAGTGTATCATAACAAGATAAGGTTTTCCCAAAACAATAGTTAGCGAGGCCTGCTGAAAGCCTCTCTACTGAAAGTGCCCCAGAGAGAGAGACTTTAAAGAAGTAAAATAATAATAATAAAAATAGGTAAAATAATAATAATAAAATACATAACATAATCATAATGTCATTTTTTTTTTTTTTTTTCTCATAATGTGTTATCCCGTATAAGCCCAGTAGGGTTGTAATAATTGTGGAATTTGACTGAAAGGGTTTGAATGGAGCCCAGCTATTTAAATTGTTTTTGGAATGGTCTCAGCCTGTTGAGGGAGTAATCAAAGTGAATGAAGGATTACCCAAATAGATAAATTAAAAGGTTGAATAAAACAGGGTTTAGCCTTTCCTTTTTTTTTAACGCATAACTGCAGTTTATGCGTTAAAACTGGATTTTGGCAAATATTGGTGAAAGTAAACGTTTTTGGTACATGTCCCTAAGATGTGGTTTAAAAGAAAAGGATTACTAAATAATTGAGGATCTATTTTGAGTTGGTTGGGGGATGTTGACATTAACTGAAGGAGAGAAGTTCAACAAATCTCACACACACAGACCATTTGACCTTGGAGGCCAGATGTCTTCTAGCCATCAGTTGTTTTAGAGAGGAATGAAAACAATCTCAACAAGTCAGTTGTTTACACGTTCTCTGCAAGAGGAACGGTTTTCACAGGATATGGTGTTTTTGACAGGAGGACAGGAGAAAAACTGGTTAAAATGAAATAAACAGTCATGAAATTAAACAGGTTAAAATAAAATTGAAATAAAACAGTCAGTCAGTCAGTCAGTCACTGATAATCAGTCAGTTAAGTTGGTAGCGAGTTAGTGGAGTTAGTTCCACTATACCTGTTCTGCCATGTCATTAGTCCGTCCTGTCCCCTAAAATAAAATAAAGCCCACCTGTCATTGATGGGAAGAAAAAAATTATTAAGACATAGAAACATTCAAATAAACCCAAGCGTTGGTTGTTATCAGTACGAGTGTAGTCATAACAAGAGCGAATGAGATCCCCTTTGAGAGAGAGAGGGAGAGACAGTCATATGTGTAAATAATTCCTAGTTTTGCAAACCAGGCAAGTGAGTTAGAACACAATACAGAGGGAGAAAAACCCAAGACAGATTCAAATATAACCCCAGCACATTGTTATCAAGCCCTGTATTAGAATGTAAACAGTAGATTATACAGAACAAGAGCGAATGAAACCCATTTTTGAGAGAGAAAGAGAGAGCAAGGTCACACAGAAACTGAATCGGCTCGTGGCCTCTCAAGGTAAAAATAAGAAAAATGAAATAAAAAACAATTCCAGCAATCCCCTCATAGTTTTTTTCAAAATAAAACAATAAAATAACACATAGGCCGTGCCAGCCTATAAGCAGCGTAAGCAGCTCACGCAAGCAGCCTAAGCCAAGCACTTATTGTACCTTATTGTACACAGAAGTAGCACCGCTCACTTTATACTTGGTTTGATTTTCCTGCTTTCATAATAGACAGGCCAAAATGTAACCACGGGAGGAAAATGGGATTAGAGAGGATTAGACAGACATAGATTATCAAAAACATTTAACACACAGGTTTGTCAGTCAGAACTTGATTTTTCTTTTTTTTTCTTTTCAGAAGTCGTTCTCAGTCAAAAGTAAACAAAATATATAGTACCATTATCTCGGGGCGTCCCAAGGGTCAAGAGTGTTTGTTCTTTTCGGGACATTGTAATCCATGAAAGTCACGTAGCAGATCGACAAGCTCACAACGCGTCCCATCGCGTTGTGAGTGAAAGGCCAGCCAGGTTCGGCTGGGGGGGGGGGGGGGGGGGCTCTGTCAAGCCCTTCAGCATCTTGAAAACATTGCTTGCGTCCTCTGTTCCTTCCTGATGAGGTTCGAACATCCAGTGGCAAATAATGTCCGATTTCTCCACAGCTCCGCACATATCCATTGACATGTTCCAGGAAAAGTTTTAGGTATTGTTGGTTCCAGAGTAGATTGTAACATCTCATCCGTGTGGTTCCAGGTTTTACACGATAAAAACACTGCTTCTCGGAGCAGGGGCTTCTTTAGCTTGAATGGTCATGTTTCTTTAAAAATGTTCTTGGGAGCACTGAGATAAAAAGCTCCTGTATTCAACATCTCAGAGTGGCCTGAGACGGAAATTAAAAATAAAATAAGATAAGACGAAAACGAAGCTTAAAGCATGAAGATTTCCGTCAGAACGTTCGGTTCTAGAGCATAAAGTGAAATCTCCTAATTAAAATAACCACGCTATTTCTTATGTGATTAAGTGGCTCTAATCAGCCGTATTGGGTTATCGTACTGGCCGAAGAGACATTCCTTCAGAACAAAATATGTTCTGGCCCCAAATAAAAAGATTTCCGTCAGAACGTCTTGAAACAGCCGTTCTGGAGCATAAAATGAAATCTATATTGAAGTCTCGTACTGATACAAACCCAACTTGGACAAGCATTCTCCGTGGCCAAACGGCTGCTATGTCCTCAAAACATGTAACAAAAAGCGACAAACAACAAAAAGACAACAAAAACATTAAACAATAAAAACGCAGCTTGGGCTAGAGGTAGCAATTCTCTAACTTAGCCGGTACAAATCTTTAAGTACTTGACCCATCTGTGATTTTCAGTCCAAAAAGGCATGAATAAAATCAAAACTTACACTGTGTGCTTTATACACACTTCTCAAGTCCCATGGTAATTTCTCCGCGCGCAGGAGAAAAAAAAACATGTGGGAGAGAGTCATCATATCCGAATTCCTTTCTCCATATGGGCAAAAATGGTGCAATTGTGGGGCACCTAGAAACAACCTGTTTCATTTCCTCATTGTCTATCTTAGCCATTAAAGCTGTTATCAGTTCATTCCCCAAGCTTTGAAGAGACGCTTCAATTCAAAGGTGTTGTTCCGTTTGTAAAAAGGTTGTTTAGATTTCGGCAGGTGTTTTCTGCCTTCCTGTGCCACGCTCAGGAGGAAAAAACGTGGAGGGAGTCCTTTCAGTGTTACTCCGTGGGAGTCAGGGGAAACGTCTGATAATATCCTCGGCTGGTTGTTACTAGCAGAGATGAACGAAGTGGGATTCCAAAACAAACTGTCCAGCTGTATCGAATCCATAAACGTCAAATCAGTAGAAATCCGTAACTGGTTCTAGCAGCGGAGAAGACAAAATGAGTCCAACAAAGTTGAGCCCCAATATCTCCTCGGAGCTAATCCGGCAATCGAATGGGCCATTTGATGGAATTTTGGATCATATTCCATATGGATAAACAGTTTTCCCCAATCATAATAAAATACTCCACACAATGAATGAGACCACACCGGAGAATATGCGTTTTTTGGTGAAGTTTAGTCAGAGTTCAAAGTACTGTCCAAGTACAGTATAGAGCATTTTCACCCATCGTAAGCTCTCTGAGTACAAAGCATAATGATTCCACATATATAGTTGAATGTGTACAGCATAAAATACATTAGTCACATTATGATTGGACAATTAAGCATAACAATGGATCATGAGATGGTGTTGTGACTGAGTCTCGTGAACTCAGAAGCAAGGATGTAGAATGTTTTGGTTTCTCATTATCCAGTGTCCGGGACACTTTGACATTTCGCTGGTCAATCTTTCTGTCCCTGGAGTGGGGCAGATTCTCGTCTCGTGCATTAGTTATCAGATCAAAACATCATGGCATTGACTTTTAACACTGAGAATGATATCTATACCATGTTAAACAACAATAACATATTGTACTATCAGTCACCCCCAGCAAACCACGGCAAATGTTTCTGCTGGTCACTGGCTAGTGGCTACATTATAGACTGGACATCCGCAGCAATCTGTTGCACACATTGAAGGTCTTGAGCCAGTAATCTGTCCTTTCCTGCGGAAGGCCTCAATTTGAGTTACGCCCCTTTTCCACTGACATGGCCCAACACCACGCCACTCCACACCGCCCACTTGTGCAAGGTTTTCCACTACAAGGACCCGGGTAGAGTGGTGTGAAAGTGGTACTAAACGTGGTACTAAAAAGTATCCACTCCAGAGTAGGTCTGAGCTAGGCCAAACAGAGCCAAACACTTCATAATGACTGATCACTCAATGACATTTTCATTTAGAACACCAGGATATAGTTCTAATACATAATACAATGTAGATTCTACTTTGTTATAACCACTGCCTGTACTATTCTCCTCGTGTACACCACACATACTCTACTCGCCCACTTATAGAGGTACATTTGACTTTGTAATGAGGGGTTTATGCACTGCAACCCTATAATACTAGTTTTCAACAGACTGTTGTGTTGACATGCTGACACAGTCTGATCACAACCTGCATTCGTGCATCAACATTCTCAGTAACCCGAGGAAGAGCTGCATGCTCTGTTTTTTTCCTTACATACACACTCATTGGACGTACGCTTTCGCCCACAATTTCGATTTACTGACATGTGTGTGTATATGTAGATAGCTCTCTCTCTCTCTCTGCCATTATTCTCCTGGTCAACCTGATGGCATGTGATTATCCTTTCTGTTCAGTCTCTTTATCTTAATCAACTCCCAGCATCACTCTCTTCATCTCCCTTCTCTTGTATTCAAACGCCAACCATCACCATATACAGTAGTTGTTCTCTCCTCCTACACGCAGTATATTTCTACTTTTTTTCCCACCTAAAATGTCCCTAATAAGTTAATTTAAGTTTCAAGTGTATTCTAGTTATGTATTCTATGTTAGTGCCAATATAATTAATCAACACAGATTCTAAAGTAACGGTATAACACTACAACATACTTTAAATTGGACAGTGAGAAGCCATTGGTTTCTTTGCTGAAAAAATGACGCTTTTTTGGCCCTTGTACGGGTGCTGCCATCATTGTAGAAATGAACGTTCATTGGTAGAAATGGTACCATCTCGAATGCTATTGGCTGCCAACGGTCATGTGCAACCGCAGGGATACTTGGGAGAATGTGGTGTTGAGCTTGCCGAAAATAAAGCACACGAAGAAGAGAAGAATCATCACAAGCCTATGATCACAAGCCCCTCCTACAGCATACCCTGCTTTAACATCAATTATAACATAAATTGGACCATTATTTTCACAAAATCATCAATCATTGTGATTGAAACGAGGCTTTAAACCAGCGACAGGAACCATAAAGTATTTATGACAATGTTTATTAAGGTAAGAAATCAAATGTAAAAGTTCCGGGGAAATTAATGGAATCCTATGGAGAACACGTTGCTTCTGGTACCAGAACGGCGCAACTAGCGGCCACTCAGGAACTTTCAGTTCCGTTTTTGCTTCATCTTAAATCCGGACAATTAACTGGCCCCCTGGTTTGTGAACGTCTTTTCCAACAGACAGCTGCTTTGACTCGCTCACTCATGTCACAAAGACATTTTCTTGTTGTTTGGTGTTAAACATTAGTAACTCATCCAGTCTTGTTGCTAGAATCAAATTGACCATGATGCCACAAAGAAATCTGATGCATATTGAGGTGGAATTCAGATCAATCAATAATCATGAGAAAATGAGGAGACAAGACAATTATATTAGGTGGTGGTGGTCAAGTTTATATAACATGATATCATGGACAGAAGTACAATTAACACTCTGGGCAGTTGTAAAAGAGTTATGCCAAGAAGAATGGTCCGACACTAGAATTATACTGTGTGGCTTCAAGGCCTCTGGAACGATCTGTAAATGGTAAATGGTAAATGGTGCATTTATATAGCGCTTTTAATCCAAAGCGCTTTACATAGATTGTGCATTACATTCACCCATTCACACACACATTCATACACCGGTGGCGGAGGAAGCCATGCAAGGCACCAACCTACTCACCGGAGGCAATTAGGGGTTCAGAGTCTTGCCCAAGGACCCTTCGACATTAACTCAGGGGGAGCCCGGATTCGAACTGGGAACCCTTCGGGATTTATACCCTTCGTGCTCTAATACCAGTTTCTCTACCCCTGAGCTATGCCGCCCCCCCCCCCGATCTGTACCATAACAAGATAGGCTTTACCAAAACAATAGTACTGAGGCCTACTAAAGACCTCTCGACTCCTAAATATCAAGTATTAGTATCATCATACAGACCTAGATATTAATATAATCAATGAATACATGATCTACTCTATAACGTCACATATAATCAATCATGATAAACTCTAATCTACTGCAATATCTTCACCACTTCTCTCTCTGAGTGTGGTATTATTTAGGCCAGGCCAGAAAGACCAGTCGTTTGACATGAAACCAATTGGGTTGAAGACCAGTTTAGTGGAATTTAGCATTAACTCTTCAACCATATGATGACCTACATAGAGGAGTAGACCCTTGTGGTTCTAGGGCTTAGTAAAGGGATTGACACATAAACACACCGGATATTATATATTCGCATATAAACTGTACCGTGTCAACGCTGGCTCTAAACATGGACCTACGAGCATGTGCTTCCACACGTACACATGTGCACACGCACATACAGTACTCAAGCACACACTCGCACTGCACACTCGCACTCACACACACTCGTCTCGCACACGCACACACACACACACACACACACACACACACACACACACACACACACACACACACACACACACACATATGCATGAAAACAAAATGCCAGACAACAACTGCACTTGTACACATAGTTTGCATGTGTGGGCAGTTACATAATGGAAATCAATCTCCCTTTTAAATTCACACTAAAGCACCGGAAATTCAGCAGATTATTCTGTGCAATTTCCAGATCCTCCTACTACTCTCTCTCTCTCTTATATATATTTATATATATAGTACACACACACACACACACACACACACACACACACACACACACACACACACACACACACACACACACACACACACACACACACACACACACACACGTTGACAGATCTGTTGTAGGCCATGCTTGCTATATTATAGAGGAAGGAGATTTGGAGGGCAGTTTTGGGGTATTTTGAAAGGGGGACTTTGGGGATGGTGGTGGTAAGGGGATTAGGGTCGGGTGGGGGGGGGCACCACAACAGTAGGGGGAAATAATGGAGAGGATAGAATTGGTGCCGTATGGAATGTGCGCGCGCGCATTCGTGCGTGCGTGCACGAGTGGAGGAGGATAGGGATGTACAGTAAGGATGAGACTGCAGTGTGTATGGGGGCGGCATGTTCTTTGTTTTCAGCTGAGAATCCATAACAGGGGGTTGAAAGGCTGTAATTTGATGTAGATGCCGGGACGTTGTGGGAGAATGGACCCGGTGACATCCATCCGCAAACTGCAGCAGATGCATTATTATGACTGCTGCTGCAGTTGCGGATGTCACTGGTTCCACCCTCTATACATTCTGTGTGTCGGCCGGTACAACCATCATCAACCCTGTGACACACACAGGGGCGGCGCACCAAATTCTGGGCCCTGGATACAAGTATTTGGCCACGGACCCCCATCTCAAAATATTTAGTTCCGGGGACCCCCCAGAGGCAAAATTTGAGTTGCAAATGTTCGCGTAAAAAATACATATATTCAAAGATTTGCACACGTTTTCAAGGCTTTTCAAAAATAGCAGATTTAAAAACTCAGCTTGTATATCTACTATTTTTCAATATCTAAAGTAATTAATGCCCCTCCACCTTGGGCCCACTTTCCTCCCCTTGTGACGCGCCTGTCCACCCTCTCTATCCATTCTGTGTGTCGGCCAGTACAAGCATCACCCGTGACACACAAAACAAACCTCACAGCTGTTAGTATGTCATTGGGTGACTCTCTGTGTTAATCCATATAACCCAGGTCACATACGTATACCCTATCATGTAAAATATGTCATGTAATGAGGTGTAATCTGGTGTTGAAGACTAAAGCTCTGCAAGTGTCATGGTAATCTCTTATTGAGATGTCTTGTATCCATCTGGGAAATCTAGCCTATAAGGGTGGAAAGGCAATGGGGTGTGTCACCAAAATCCTCCTTTTAGTGCGGGGCCTTAAGGGGAGCAAATGCTAATTTTGTGCAAATCAGTCTAAAAGCACCACATTTTGCACAGATGTAGCCCAGGGCTTGCTCTAATGATTTAGTTAGGGCGCCCAAGCTGCCGACCTTCAGGGTCGCCACAGCGGCCAAAGTTGATGGGAGCCCAACTTGATTTGGCCGCTGTGGCGATCCCGAAGTTCGTCGGCTCAGGCGCCCTAGCTAAATTATTAGAGCAAGCCCTGGGCTACATCTGTGCAAAATTTGGCGCTTTTAGACTGATTTGCACGGAATTAGCATTTGCTCCCCTTAAGGCCCGCACTATTTGGGAAACATGAAGATGCACATTCCAACTTGAATATTGTTCACGAATCACGAATGTCTTGTTTGGGACCAAAAAGACCGTAGAGCACCATCACTCGCTGGGAAAAGTTCAAGGTTGACTGATCTGGGTGGCTGGAAACTGAATTCATCAGTGATATATTCTATTGTAATGGATCAGTAGGTAGTAGGTAGGCCTATAGTATTGCTTTGCACTAAGAGCACTATATGCACTTTCATACTTAAGATTATTGAGAGAGGCGTTTGCGAGGCGGGTCTTAGCTCAAGCTTGGTGGGTTTAGGAAACACGCATATTCTTTCTATTCTGTCCCCATTTCCTGCTTATGTAGATGTAGGCTATAAACAAGATATGCACGGTATATGTTTCCATCGAAATAAATTGCACTCTATACAGAACCCTTGCCTTTCCTTTGATACAAGAGAGACAATACACATCATGCAATAGTCTAGTAGTGTTTAAATTCTGATGAGAATCATTGGCAAAGGCTGACCACCAGATGGCATAGTTGATTCAAATACATGTATAATGATTGACATGGCAACAACACTCCTCTGGCCCAAACAAGCTCTTGTCTTGTATAGTTCTTATATGTAACCTGGCTTATAGGGAGTGGCACAGCCTGGACACAGAAATATCTTTGGTGTTCTTTATTCCCAGTAAGTTGGTGGTATTTCTTGTTTTGTATGTGGAGATACCAGAAACAACTATGCCACAGTTTGGCTGGTATGGCATGCAAGCCAAGAAATACAGTAAATTAAAACAAAATACAAATTGGCTCAAGTTTGGCTATCTGTATGCAGTACGTAGTACTGTACACCAATATAATAATAACAAAATACGGTAGTGGCTCTTTCTATGGAAATGAACAAAAGAGAGAAATACCATAATAATACCATAACCAACGATATTCCCATATAACTTACAATAAGGAAAAAGTAGATGACATTAATATATGCGAGTTGTCTAAAACTCACCATGAACAGTATGTTGGGATGGCCAGCTCACACACTGAACAGTGAACTCACACCGGTCCCTTATAAACTTCACTCCTTTTCCACTGAGAATAACATTAACAATAACATTGTCAGTTGAACATCTGCTATGAGAACAAACATTTCCTTACTTTACAGTAATATGTTGAAATAGAAATACAATCACTGATAAACAGCACTTACAGAGAAATGAGGGCAGATAAACTCAACCAGGTTGAAAGAACTACTAGTTCACAGCTTTCACCTCTTGTTTACAATCTGTAACCACCAAAATGCATTCTTAATCTTAACTTCAACCCAGAAAATATAAGACTATACTGCATCAGGAATGTGTTTACATGTGTATCTGAAAATAAAGAAAGTAGCCTATAGAGGTAATCTGTTCACAGAATCCTCCACATCACAGGCTGCTTGATTTGAGTTCCCAGAATTTTCTGTGCAACCCTTGACCCCAGCAAATGGAACTCTTAAAGTGACAGTGCTACACAGAGGGCTTACAAAGAACTGCAGGCATATTGGCTCCTAGCCTAAAGTGACAGTGCCACATAGTGGAGTTTATATAAAACTGCAGGCATTCTTGCCACTGGGCTACATATAGGCTATAGCTCTATGGCAGGGGTCTTCAATGTTTTCAGACCTAGGACCCCTTAGTTGAGAGAGAGAGAGAGAGAGAGAGATGAAGCAGGGACCCCCACAACCTTTTCCTAGGTTCCATAATGTTTCATCGTTTGACAGCACAATCATCAGTGTATTTTTCATAGGTTCCATATAGTTTCATCGTTTGACAGCACAATCATGATCAGTGTATTTTGGATTCATGTCAATTTGTGTTTTCAGATATTTAACCACTTGAACCATCAATACTTAATAAACTTGACCTTTCACTCTGTACTTAGACTGCTTTTTTTCCCCTCTAGCCTACACCAAACCTCTTTGCCGAAAATAGACGATCTACTATTTTTGGCTACAGACAGTTCTCAGAATATGGACACTAGGGTTGAAGTTGTTAATATAAAAAGGACTGGAAGATTTGGAGGACCCCCTCTAGTAACTCTGAGGACCCCCTAGGGGTCCCGGACCCCCTGTTGAAGACCCCTGCTCTATGGGCCTGATATCCATGCTCTGGCAAATTTGGTTTATAACCATGATGTTCCATGATTGTATGAGGTTTTACCCTCATATATTGGTGCATAGGCTATTTCATGCCTATTTCAATTATGTTAATATTGTCCATCCATATTCCAAGGGACTAATGTTCTTATACCGTATGTTTTATAGTACCCATTCTCTCCAACCGCTTTCTTAACATTATACTCTATTCAGTCACCATTTACAATTTGTAAAATAACATGTGTGTGAGTGTCTACCAGGCCTGCACAGAGTGTCTGCCAGGCCTGTGCATATAGAAATGTGTGTTTTGACTATGATGTCTGGAGTGGGCAGAAGTGGGCAGGGTGAACTAAATGGAGATCAAAGTCCCTGCAGTCACAGCCTGTCCATTTAGAGAGGAAATAAAGTTTACATTGTTTTTTCTTTTTCTTTTCTTTTTTCTTTTTTACTCCAGACCAGGGACTTGCAGAGAATGTTAGAGAGGCAGGTCGTGACATTTCTAAAAAGGGCCTTTTGGTGAAAATATTGAAAATAACCGACCTCCAAGCTCGACGCGGTGTGAGCTTGGAAGTCGGCTATTTTCGGTTACATAACACACTAAACTAAGCATAAAGAAGGCAATACTGGAGATGTGGTGTGGATTTCTGGACAGTGTCAGTGAGGGCAATTCTGTAAACATAAGATGCTGCATTGAAGTTCAGGAGAGTTTGAAATTCTGGGCCCTGAGTGCAAAGATTCACTGCGGGCCCACGTGAATGTTCTTGATAAGGTGAGGGGGTTTAACCCATTTAGACTGGGAGCGCATTATTACGCATTATCTTATGCATTAACTATTGGACTGCTTGTAGATCTGCAAGTCTTTGAATATTTCAAATCCTTTTGAAAAACCTATGTTTCTATGTCAGTGGTGCTCAAACTTTTTCCGGGACCCCCAAAATGATATGTATTTGGCCCATCTCAAAATATTTAGTTCCAGGGACCCCCCAGAAGCAAAGTTTGAGTTACAAATGTTCTATTAAAAAAATACATATATTCAAAGATTTGCACACATTTTCATGACTTTTCAAAAACAGCAGATCTACAAGCTTGTGAGCTTGTATATTATGTGATATTTTTCAATAGCTAAAGTATAAAATAATTAAGGGCCCTCCACCTTGGGCCCTAGTCACTCAATACTTGGGAATCTTTGCCTTGATCGTAGATTTCATTAGCGCCTGAGCAGAACAAAACACTAGCAAGCAGTTTTGGGCCAAGTGTGCCAGATTAACAAGCTGTAAAGAACATTTTGGAGTGAGGGTGGCACAGGTGGAGTAAGAGTTCATCCTTTGGTTCCACAAGTTCAAAACGTTTGATCCTTATGTGATCGGATCAGATTTTGAAATCCTATATTTTGGATACGATCACCCTGATCCAAATTCAAACTTTCAGATCCTGATTTGCAGGTTTAATCCTGCATAGTGGAAATGAAGAACAACAAAAGTTTGACCTTAAAGGAGTAGTTCACCCCCAAAATGATTTTTTTCCCTATTGATTAGTCACGCCATGGAGACTTGAGTTCAATAATATTTTTTTGTATTTGTCACATTCCTAAAACAAAAACATTGATTATAGTAAATTTCCCCCCTTTGATTCTGGATGGGGACCCAAATTAGGCCCTGGATGGGGACCCAAATGCATTTGGGTCAGAATCAATAGAGGTAAATTTAGGGCCAAGGGTCAAGTAATCTTACCCCCATTGATTCTCACCCAAATGAATTTGGGTCCCCATCCAGGCCCATGCATTTGGGTCCCCATTACCTGTCTGTCTTAGGAATGCAACAAATAATAAAAAAATATTATTGAACTCAAGTCTCCATGGCATGACTAATCAATAGAAAAAAAGTCATTTTGGGGGTGAACTACTCCTTTAACTTATCTTAAAGAAATCAAGTTGTGCATGTACAGTATGGAGAGCACTAGCATCGGGCACACGCACACGTGCACGCACACACACACACACACACACGCACACGCACACGCACACGCACACACACACACACACACACACACACACACACACACACACACACACACACACACACACACACACACACACACTGCACACGCCACACAGTTAAAATACTTTTGCACTCATGTGGATATTATTGTTTGTGTAAACTGTCATAGGCCGTTCATTGTCCATCATCGCATACAGAAACCACAAACATCATTTCCTTTGTCTTTGTTTTTCTTCCACCGAGTCGATGAGATGCTGTGAAGTCAATGGCATTGTCCTCTCTCTCTCTCTCTCTCTCTCTCTCTCTCTCTCTCTCTCTCTCTCTCTCTCTCTCTCTCTCTCTCTCCCTCTCTCTCTCTCTCTCTCTCTCTCTCTCTCATGTTTGTGAGGACCAGAGATCATGTTTCTTCAGACTGAATGTTTGCCCTCCCACATGCATTTCACAAACTTATGGGAAAGCTTTATAGTGTGTGTGTGTGTGTGTGTGTGTGTGTGTGTGTGTGTGGGTGTGTGTGTGTGTGTGTGTGTGTGTGCGTGCGTGCGTGCGTGCGTGCGTGCGTGCGTGCATGCGTGCGTGTGTGTGTGTGTGCGTCTATATACAGTATATGCTTCTGGAGGTCCCTGGCACAAAATATCTTTGAGATGGGAGTCCGCAGCCAAATACATAATACTTCTGTGGGTCCTTGACATGAGAACCACTGGCTTAAAGTAATGCTAATGCTTTTCCAGGTGGTGACAGGTGTTCGGGGGAGAGTATTGGCTGACTAAACAGGACCTGTACTGTTCTGTATGCAGTGAAGGAGGTGATCAGTGAGCTGTTGCACTGTCACAGCTCCTTACACAACACAATGCACAATACTATTAGTCCCTGCGATAAAACATCTGAGGAAGTTGTCCGATTCAGTTTGGACACATCTGTGTATACCACACGCGCATGTGTGTGTGTGTGTGTGTGTGTGTGTGTGTGTGTGTGTGTGTGTGTGTGTGTGTGTGTGTGTGTGTGGTTCTGTGGTTCTCAAAGTGGGGTCCAGGGACCCTCGTGGAGGGTTATTTGACAGTGTTCCAAATTGATCCTTACAGAGGTCTTTATGTTCTGATGCAAATTTAACAACATGTACCCGTAACACACACACACACACACACACACACACACACACACACACACACACACACACACACACACACACACACTCCTACTACTTTTGGTATTTTACGTGCATTTTGATATCAATAATTTACTAAAAATAATTGACTAAAGTAAATTATGAGGGGAAGAAAAGGAAATATACTTTTTCCACCAGTGGCCCTTACAGTGTGGGGTCTGGTGTGTGTATGGGTCTCAGTAAGGTTTCAACAGTGTGTTTGTGTTGGCAGTAGCTGTGAATAAATTACCAAGAGCTTCCATTCCTGCCAGGGAATCATCTTCCACCCAGCCAGACGGACAGGGCCTCACACACTTCCTCTGTGAGTACACGGTGTGTGTGTGTGTACGTACGTGTGTGTGTGTGTGTGTGTGTGTGTGTGTGTGTGTGTGTGTGTGTGTGTGTGTGTGTGTGTGTGTGTGTGTGTGTGTGTGTGTGAACCTGTGTGTGTGTGTGTGTGTGTGTGTGTGTGTGTGTGTGTGTGTGTGTGTGTGTGTGTGTGTGTGTGTGTGTGTGTGTGTGTGTGTGTGTGTGTGTGTGTGTGTGTGCGTAAAAAAGCTGTCATAAATTGGGATGTCCATCATGTCCTCACAAGTCTAGTAATACAAATATGTGTGTGCACATTCGTGTGGTCGTGCGTATGTTTGTGTGTGTGCGAGTGCGTGTCCCAATTGGCCTGACACCTCCAGACAGGATGCTAATGTCAGTTTCACTTTAAGGTGGGTACCATGACGTTTTGAATTCAACTTTGTTCTTCTATAGTGGGCTATAAGCATTTAAAACGTTTTGAGGGAAAGAAAAATCTTTGCTGTTGAATTGAGTCAAGGGCTTCACATGTGATGAGTTGGGCTTGAACTCAACATTGTGAGTGCATGTTAAGCTATTATGCAGCTTGTATTCATTCTATTGGGTTTGGGATATAAGGGTCCTGTACCAGTTCAAAAAAGTAAGATAACTAAACAATCTAACAATCTAATTCACAGAAACAATTGCCATGGCAGAACCTTTGTGACTGCATGCCTGAGTTTAAAAAATGTATTAAAAAATATGAATAATGTCAGCATAACACTGGTGCAAGTTTGTGCAATACACGTCATTTTGTGGTGTTCTCCTGGGCACCAAAAGGTTTGAGAACTACTGATTTAGAAGGCATTTTGTAGATTGTGCCTCAGGTCTTAATGGGTTAATGGGTTAAGTCATATACTCAGTCCGTAAGCGTGTACAGTACAGTACAGTACAGTATACTAGTAAGACGCCTCAGGGCGACAAGCATGCAGTGATGTGGACATCAGGGATGTGGCCTTCAGGGATCTCCATATATTGGCATAAGGGATTGTTCCCCTTGGGATCTCCATATCTCCATATATGGGCATAAAAGGGATTTGTTCCCCCTGGCATCACAGGGATCTCTCTAACAGGGCATCATTAATATTGATGACATCAAGGAACTCCATAAATGGGTATAAAAGGGATTCTGTTTGTGTGACATCACAGTGAAGCCAGAGTGTGATGTCAGAGCGGCAAACCCATTCTGGTAGAGTGGTTCCCCTGAGGGCGAGGTCGCGCCACAGTGATGTGGACATCAGGGCTGTGGACATCAGGGATATCCACATATGGGCATAAAAGGGATTTGTTCCCCTGGCATCACAGGGATCTCCATATCTCCATATATGGGCATAAAAGGGATTTGTTCCCCTGGCATCACAGGGATCTCTCTAACAGGGCATAATATTGATGACATCTGGGAACTCCATATATGGGCATAAAAAGGATTCTGTTAGTGTGACATCACAGTGACATCAGAGAATGATGACATCATGATGATGACACATTTGTATGGTCTATATGGGTTTGCCCATAGAAAAATATGTACACAACTACACATCTACATGTCTACACGGACAAGCTGTGACATTTCTCATTGCGACCGTCAGGGAGCAGTTTACTATGAAAACCTCCACCGGCCGGCCGTCCGTCCGTCCGTCCGTCCGTCCGTCCGTCCGTCCGTCCGTCACACGTCACACGTGACCATCAACAAACGTCACACCTTTGTTGATGTTTAAATCGAAGAGTCTTGGACAAATACTTCTGTTGGTTTCTGCACTGATCATTTATACAATTCAGCTGTGTTTGCTCGTGTCATCATGATGAGGTCATAAATCAGCCATGCCCAAATATAGATTTTACGGGTTTACATGCTTACTCAGTTATTCGTTATGTGAAAGTCCTATGACGTCTATGATATCTGACATCATCATACATACATTCCCTTTTATGCCCATAAATGGAGATCCCCTCTGTAGAACCAGCCACTGACATCACTGTAATGTCAGGGGAACCAAATCCCTTTTATGCCCATATATGGAGATCCCTGTGATGCCAGGGGAACCAAATCCCTTTTATGCCCATATATGGAGATATGGAGATCCCCGTGTTGCCAGGGTAACCAAATCCATTTTATGCCCATATATGGAGATCCCTGTGATGCCAGGGGAACCAAATCCCTTTTACGCCCATATATGGAGATCCCTTATGTCATCAATATTAAGCCCATATCTGTGAATATCTTTGGGTACCAGATGTCTCCATATATGGTTAAATGGTCCGATATACATCACTGGCCAGAAGACCAAGAAATGGTGCAACCTCGCCCTTTGCTTTTCTCCCTTAGGCATCTTACTGGTAGGTAGTTTAATGAGGAATGCAGTATGGTGGTAGGTAGGTAGTTATGGCCTTTGATGTAAGATTTTCACTTTCTAGGATAACTATATTTGCTATTCCCAGATGATGCCCTTTTAGGGTACCCCTCATGCCCATATATGGAGATCCCCAGGCTTTACTAATTAACATAAGTTTTATGCCCATATATGGAGATCATTGTCCCAATGTCATCAGATATATGGGCATAAATGGACACAGGCAAACTAGATGGGCTGTATGGATATCCAGATGTGTGATGTAAGTGTTTTATTCCAAATGTGGCACCCCACAGACATATTTCCAGAAACAAAATCCCTTTCATGCCCATATATGGAGATTTCTGATGTCATCAATCCCAGGCCCTGTAAAAAACATGGTTGCTATGGTAAACAGTTGGTTGCTAGGGTAAACAGTTGGTTGCTAGGGTAAGAAAACATGGTTGCTATGGTAAACAATTGGTTGCTAGGGTAAACAGTTGGTTGCTAGGGTAAAAAAAACATGGTTGCTGTGGTAAAAAGTTGGTTGCTAGGGTAAACAGTTGGTTGCTAAGGTAAAAAACATGGTTGCTATGGTAAACAGTTGGTTAGTAGGGTAAACCTTCAATGATTTTGACATCTTGTTACTAATCTGTCGGTAGATAATGCCGGTCTTATATAAGGGTCATTTGTGTACGGTGTGATGTCATACTGATGTCAGCAGTGTGACAGGAGATAAGCGACCAACGGTCGCTTATCTCCCGATTAGGGAGTCTTACTGGTGGTAAACTGCGACCTTCAGTGTGTGTGTGCACCCCTCCTAAACCTAATCCTACTCCAGTAGAGGTACCACAGTCAGTCACATTACAGTCTGTTTCTCTTTCTGCATTATCTTTTCATCTGTCAAAGTAGCCAGCCATAACACTGTAGCAAAGAAAAGCACTGTGTTATGTAGCACAAAGAATTATGATAACACGCATCTTGTGCATGCTGTGCATGTCTGTGTGTGTGCGTGTCAGAGGCAGAGGTCATTTGTGGCCTCACATGCACTCTCTCTCTACACACGCTCGCAAGCGCACACGCGCGCGTTAGATCAACACTACTGATTCCGGGCTGACTGCTCCAAGAGATGGGTCAAATTCGGAGAACAAATATGTATGTGACAAATAGTAGGACTTTAACTTTAACACACGCACGCACGCACACACGCACATAATGCACCCATATTTTGTTTGCCTCCTTCTGTCAGAGCTGTGGGTCTATAGATTATCTCTAGTGGGATGGTAGACAGAGGGGGTTGGGGGGGGGGGATGGCTCCTGTTGTAACTTGTTGTCTATTTAAAAACATAACTTAAAGAGACATAACCACAATGTATTTTCCAATTGTTGCATTATACTTTGTGTATATGAGGTGTTTCCCTGGATCTAAAACTAGGGATTTCTTGACCCTTTACGACCAGCTCTAAATATCTTACTCCTATTTTATCTAAAAAACATTAAATATGACTTATACCTGTAATTATATATAGTATATTTGTCATGTGTGTGTGTGTGTGTGTGTGTGTGTGTGTGTGTGTGTGTGTGTGTGTGTGTGTGTGTGTGTGTGTGTGTGCGCGCGCGCGCGTGCGTGCGTGCGTGCATGCGCGTGTTAGTTGCGCGCATGCGTGTGTGTGTGTGAGTGTGTGTGTGCGTGTGCGTGCATGTGTGTGCGTGCATGCGTGTCCAAGTATACCACAAGGATGGACAAATGGACAGACCAATTTCATGGCCTGCCGCCAATAACCCATGTTGCCAGTCAGCTAAACCATACTGACCAATTGTTTGTGCGCCGCCCAAACCACCGACCGGACGTTGTTCTCCATTACCGCGCTTTGTTTATCTCAACAGTCAGCCCAGAATAACCTGTCACTCAGCAAGTGCTATTCACCCGCTTCCTCCAATAGCGTGACTCTACGGTACCAGGAGGCGGGCCCTGGATTTAAAACAGGATAGAATGAGGAAAACAAGATGTGACAGAAAGGGTTTGTTTCACAAAGGAACGGGAAACGCAGAGACACGTCAAAGAGAACAGGAGGGAGAGATGGAGGAAGAAGATAGGAGGAGGGGAGGAGGAGGTAGAGGGAGAGATGGAGAGGGAAAGGAATAAGTAAAGTGATACGGTTAATAATGTGGTGACCAGTGGTGTACTCAAGTATTGTACTTAAAGGAGTAGTTCACCCCCAAAATGACTTTTTTCTATTGATTACTCACACCATGGAAAACTTGAGTTCAATTATATATCTTTTGTTTTTTGTCGCATGAAAAATTGATTATAGTAGATTTACCCTGACGGTTTCCCCATCCAGGGCCATGCATTCGGGTCTCCATCCAGGGCCATGCTATCGGGTCTCCATCCAGGGCCATGCATTTGGGTCCTCATCCGGAATTGTCTTGGCAGAAACCTTGCATCTCCATATTTCAATTTGTATGTTTTTTTCCTAAACGAATGTCCTACTGCCTACTTCAGGGGTGTCCAAAGTGTGGCCCAGTGGCCAAATGTGGACCAATGACACATTTTATTTGGCCTGCAGCTTCATTCCTAAATTGTACTATAAACAGCCGGCCAGCACCATAAAAAAAGTATATATTTATAGCATAATTTGTCAGGATTCTTTGTTCCCTGTTGTCTCATTCTGAAGGGTTCAAAGAACGGCTATTAGGTAGTATCTTTTACCTTGCACGTCTGGTTACATTTGGTAATGCGAGTTTTGTTCAGAGCACACACTTGACAAAAGACCATTGATATTAAATATTGATGATGATACTGATAGTTAAATAAAATATTGTAATTGCGATGCATACCGGTATGGATGTGACTTTATTACGGTCCAACCTAAAGTACATTTTGTCAGGAGATTGTTGGCCTGAGGGTGTTTTAATATGTTCTGATGTGGCCCCCTTTGAAAAAGGTTTGGACACCTCTGGCCTACTTTGTCATCGTCAAACTTCAAACTACTTTATTTTCCTTGTGGAACTTTGTTTGTGCAGTGGTTAAAAGACATACATTCACAATACACAGATACACCGGTCACCATAGAAAACACTAACCATAAAACTTCAGTATACTTAAAAGCCTACAATTAATATCCATATGGAGCATGTCATATAAAGTAGTGAAAATAGCAGATCCACAAGCTCACAATGTGTCACAGTGCAACGCATTGTGAGCCTGTAGATAGGCTATTTTAAATACTTGAAAAATAATGATAAGAATGGAGAATGGACATACAAAGGTTTCCGCCCGACACCGACAAAATGGTTTGGTTTGTTTTGTTTATGATTTGATAAAGTGAACGGTAGCTGGCTGTGCGTGCACAGGCAGAAAGAGTGTTGAAGGTTTCTGAGAAACAATCGTGACTCAGAGGCTCTGGTCGGTCAGCCTACTGACAGACACGTGTGTTTGAAGCTGCAACTTCAGAAAGTTCAGCTGCCAAAGCCCACAGACTGGGGAGTAATACTGTACATTTCTATGTCTTTGCGACCGTAGGTCGCAGATTAGTATGTGAACGGTGTGGTGGAATTCAGATCAATCAATAATCATGAGAATATGAGGAGACAAGACAATTATATTAGGTGGTGTGTGGTCAAGTTTATAATAACATGATATCATGGACAGAAGTACAGTTTAACACTCTGGTCAGTGGTAAAAGAGTTCTGCCAAGAAGAATGGTCCGACACTAGAATTATACTGTGTGGCTTCAAGGCCTCTGGAACGATCTGTACCATAACAAGATAGGCTTTACCAAAACAATAGTACTGAGGCCTAGTGAAGACCTCTCGACTCCTCACTATCAAGTATTAGTATCATCATATATACCTAGATATTAATATAATCAATGAATACATGATCTACTCTATAACGTCATACATAATCAATCATGATAAACTCTAATCAACTGCAACGGTCACAGCTTGTATGTATCTATGTCACGCCTGACACTGCGGTTCTATGGGTTTGTCGCTCTGGCATCAAGCTCTGATGTCACTGTGATGTCAGGGGAACCACTCTTAACAGAATGGGTTTGGCGCTCTGACATCACGCACTAAGAAAGTCACACTAACGTAATCACTTTTAGGCCCATATATGGAGTTCCCTGATGGCCCATATATGGAGTTAATATGGGAATGCCCATATATGGAGGCCACATTGGCCACATACCACACTAACAGAATCCATATATAATATGGCCAAGACAGATGGCCAAGACAGTCTGTATCTGTGTGGCTGGTTCTACAGACAGTTCTCCATGTATGGGCATAAAAGGGTATGATGTCAGATGTCATAGACATCATAGGACTTTCACATAACGAATAACTGAGTAAGCACGTTTGGGCTCTCACAGCATCTCCATATACACCAGTAAGACTCCCTAATTGGGAGATAAGCGACCGTTGGTCGCTTATCTCCACAAATAGGCCAAAAGTTTGTTTTACCAATTATCAAGACATACGGGCAGTTGACAGTTTGCCATGGTTACTCATTGAAGTTGAATCTCCATATATGGAGATAACCTACGCATCACACTAAGTCTGACCTCACCAGCCCATATTTGGGCATGAGCAACTTATGTCTCCATATATGGAGATATGATGACATCACACAGTCCTCAGCCGATGATGTGGCGTGATGTCATACAATACACAAACGAGCCCTACAGTATAAAGGGGCAATTCTTGCCAGGAAAGAAGCATTTCTTCGACTCAGACCTTATCGCCAGGGTTGGCTTATAGCAGCTGTCGGTAGGACCATATATGGATTCTGTTAGTGTGGATCTCCTAACAGGGCATCATCTGGGATACAATCCCTTTTATGCCCATATATGGAGATCCCTAACATAATCCCTTTCATGCCCATATATGGAGATCCCTAACAGAATCCCTTTTATGCCCATATATGGAGATCCCTAACAGCATCCCTTTTATGCCCATATATGGAGATCACTAACAGCTAACAGAATCCCTTTTATGCCCATATATGGAGATCCCTAACAGAATCCCTTTTATGCCCATATATGGAGATCCCTAACAGAATCCCTTTTATGCCCATATATGGAGATCCCTAACAGAATCCCTTTTATGCCCATATATGGAGATCCCTAACAGAATCCCTTTTATGCCCATATATGGAGATCCCTAACAGAATCCCTTTTATGCCCAGTTGGTTGCTCGGGGTAAAAAAAACATGGTTGCTATGGTAAACAGTTGGTTGCTAGGGTAAACAGTTGGTTGCTAGGGTAAAACCATGGTTGCTAAGGTGGTTGCTAACGTACACTAACAGACCAGCAACAACAGACTGTTGCCACAGCAACGTACACAAAGGTTTGTGTACACATGTGGTGTGATGTCATACTGAAGATATATGACATCACACCGTACACAAACAAAGGTGTGACGTGTGACGTGTGACGGACGGACGGACGGACGGCCGGTGGAGGTTTTGGTAGTAAACTGCTCCCTAACGGTCGCAACCAGTAAGACTCCCTAATCGGGAGATAAGCGACCGTTGGTCGCTTATCTCCACAAATAGGCCAAAAGTTTGTTTTACCAATTATCAAGACATACGGGCAGTTGACAGTTTGCCATGGTTACTCATTGAAGTTGAATCTCCATATATGGAGATAACCTACGCATCACACTAAGTCTGACCTCACCAGCCCATATTTGGGCATGAGCAACTTATGTCTCCATATATGGAGATATGATGACATCACACAGTCCTCAGCCGATGATGTGGCGTGATGTCATACAATACACAAACGAGCCCTACAGTATAAAAGGGCAATTCTTGCCAGGAAAGAAGCATTTCTTCGACTCAGACCTTATCGCCAGGGTTGGCTTATAGCAGCTGTCGGTAGGACCATATATGGATTCTGTTAGTGTGGATCTCCTAACAGGGCATCATCTGGGATACAATCCCTTTTATGCCCATATATGGAGATCCCTAACAGAATCCCTTTTATGCCCATATATGGAGATCCCTAACAGAATCCCTTTTATGGCCATATATGGAGATCCCTAACAGAATCCCTTGTATGCCCATATATGGAGATCCCTAACAGAATCCCTTTTATGCCCATATATGGAGATCCCTAACAGAATCCCTTTTATGCCCATATATTATGGAGAAATCCCTGCTCTGAGTATCTGACATCAGTGTGATGTCACCTGTTTATGCCCATATATGGAGATCCCTGCTCTGCGTATCTGGTTGCTATGGTAAACAGTTGGTTGCTAGGGTAAAAAAACATGGTTGCTATGGTAAACAGTTGGTTGCTAGGGTAAACAGTTGGTTGCTAGGGTAAAACCATGGTTGCTAAGGTGGTTGCTAACGTACACTAACAAACCAGCAACAACAGACTGTTGCCACAGCAACGTACACAAAGGTTTGTGTACACATGTGGTGTGATGTCATACTGATGCGGAGATATGAGCAGGGCAAAGGTGTGACGTGTGACGTGTGACGGACGGACGGCCGGTGGAGGTTTTCATAGTAAACTGCTCCCTGACGGTCGCAATTAAATGGATCTCCATATATGGGTACCAGCGGTCTGACTGGTCCGACATCACTGGCCAGATGGCCAAGAAAAAGCAGTGCAAAGTGTTGCCAGGGTCATTACCAGTAAGACTCCCTAATCGGGAGATAAGCGACCGTTGGTCGCTTATCTCCTGTCACACTGCTGACATCAGTATGACATCACACCGTACACAAATGACCCTTATATAAGACCGGCATTATCTACCGACAGATTAGTAACAAGATGTCAAAATCATTGAAGGTTTACCCTACCAACCAACTGTTTACCCTAGCAACCAACTTTTTACCACAGCAACCATGTTTTTTTTACCCTAGCAACCAACTGTTTACCCTAGCAACCAATTGTTTACCATAGCAACCATGTTTTCTTACCCTAGCAACCAACTGTTTACCCTAGCAACCAACTGTTTACCATAGCAACCATGTTTTTTACAGGGCCTGGGATTGATGACATCAGAAATCTCCATATATGGGCATGAAAGGGATTTTCTTTCTGGAAATATGTCTGTGGGGTGCCACATTTGGAATAAAACACTTACATCACACATCTGGATATCCATACAGCCCATCTAGTTTGCTTGTGTCCATTTATGCCCATATATCTGATGACATTGGGACAATGATCTCCATATATGGGCATAAAACTTATGTTAATTAGTAAAGCCTGGGGATCTCCATATATGGGCATGAGGGGTACCCTAAAAGGGCATCATCTGGGAATAGCAAATATAGTTATCCTAGAAAGTGAAAATCTTACATCAAAGGCCATAACTACCTACCTACCACCATACTGCATTCCTCATTAAACTACCTACCAGTAAGATGCCTAAGGGAGAAAAGCAAAGGGCGAGGTTGCACCATTTCTTGGTCTTCTGGCCAGTGATGTATATCGGACCATTTAACCATATATGGAGACATCTGGTACCCAAAGATATTCACAGATATGGGCTTAATATTGATGACATAAGGGATCTCCATATATGGGCGTAAAAGGGATTTGGTTCCCCTGGCATCACAGGGATCTCCATATATGGGCATAAAATGGATTTGGTTACCCTGGCAACACGGGGATCTCCATATCTCCATATATGGGCATAAAAGGGATTTGGTTCCCCTGGCATCACAGGGATCTCCATATATGGGCATAAAAGGGATTTGGTTCCCCTGACATTACAGTGATGTCAGTGGCTGGTTCTACAGAGGGGATCTCCATTTATGGGCATAAAAGGGAATGTATGTATGATGATGTCAGATATCATAGACGTCATAGGACTTTCACATAACGAATAACTGAGTAAGCATGTAAACCCGTAAAATCTATATTTGGGCATGGCTGATTTATGACCTCATCATGATGACACGAGCAAACACAGCTGAATTGTATAAATGATCAGTGCAGAAACCAACAGAAGTATTTGACCAAGACTCTTCGATTTAAACATCAACAAAGGTGTGACGTTTGTTGATGGTCACGTGTGACGTGTGACGGACGGACGGACGGACGGACGGACGGACGGCCGGTGGAGGTTTTCATAGTAAACTGCTCCCTGACGGTCGCAATAATTATATCACACCCAGGGCTCTATTTTGATTGTACCAGCTCTTATGCCTTAACTTAAAGGCTGCCCATACTGTCTCCGACCACCAAACTTTTCGTCGGAAAGGTCCAGTTCAACTACAAAATGACGCCACTTGCATCTTTTGAAAAGCATTACCCCGAATTAGAGTTCAGAAAGCTGCATGTTGGAAAGTCGGTGGTCAGAGACAGTATGGACAGTCCTTTAAGTTAAGGCATAAGAGCCTGGTACTTAAGACAATCAAAATAGAGCCCCTAGTGTGAAGTGAGCAGTGCCATTTAGTTAATTTCATTGATTGTCCTGCAAAGCTTGGCCAATGAGCGTGTGTGTGACATATTATGTACAAACAGACATGGGATGGGGCGGGACATACGTACACACAGACAGAGCCAGAAGTAGGAGCAGTTAGCACCACTCAATAACATAAGGTTACATTTCAAGACATCTTTCAGCTTTTCAAGCCTTTCTAAAAATAAGTAGCTAGGATAAAGGCTTTGCCCAGGAATCTGTGTGCGTGTTGGCAGAGAAAGAGATGAAAGTGGTTCAATAACATCAACAGCAGACTTACAACGTCAAGAGTTTGCAACAACTGACTGACAGACACATCTTTGAAGCTGTGGTTTCAGCTCTCAGCACTCCAGTAAGTCCTCAGGAAAGGGACATTTTTGAACTGTATGTTGAAAACCACTTTGTAGTAGTGGATTCAACAATATAATATTCCCTAAACAGTATTCATAATATATTTAACTACTCATTGAACCTCATTTGTCAACCTCCTCGTAAGTGTTGCACGTGTGGATGCGTGTAAACATTTGTGTGCGCAGTCATAATAAAATCTCACTCTCCAGTTATCGGTGGTTTGGTGTAACTACCTGGATTTGAACCCTAGTCATCTCTGCATGCGGGAAACAATCATCTGTTTCTCAGAGGTATTCCCCTTTGGCCACAGGTCAGAGATATTATTGCGACCTTATAGGACACAAGTTTACTATGAAAACCGGCACATCTTGTCCGCGTATCTCTATCTGTACGTCACGCCTGACACTGTGGTTCTATGGGTTTGTCTGTGGTTCTATTAGTCTAGTAAATCTAGGGGAAAAATACACTCAGGTTGGACAAAATTGTATTATTTAGTTTTTCAACTGATTCTGACAGGTAATTACTAGGTCTACTAGCCAGGATAAAAAATCTACCCTGATCTGCACCCTGTTGGGCTCCCATCGACTTTCTATACAGGAGGAAAATACCCAGAAAAAGAATCTGCTTTAAGTAGGATATGAGAGGTCTAACCAGGGGTTTGTCATGATGCTGAATCCATTGCAAGCATTTGTTTTGCACAAAAAACATTCCTTGGGCTAAAAATGGCCCCAGAAAATGATGGTTTAGTGATGAAAAGTGATGAGTCATCACCCTTTGTGGGCGTTTTCTGGGGCCAATGAATGTTTTTTTGTGCAAAACAAATGCTTGCAATGGATTCAGCATCATAACAAACCCCTAGTTAGACCCCTCACATCCTACTTAAAGCAGATTCTTTTTCTGGGTATTTTCCTCCTGTATAGAAAGTCGATGTGAGCCCAACTTGATTTGGCCACTGTGGGTATTTGCAGTGAGCAGATCATGGTAGATTTTTTTTCCTGGCTAGTAGACCTAATTTCCTGACAGAATCAGTTGAAAAACTAAATAATAAAATTTTGTCCAACCTCTGCCTTATATTTACCGGACTATATGGTTATGTCGCTCCGACATCATGCTCTGATGTCACTGTGATGTCAGGGGAACCACTCTTAACAGAATAGGTTTGCCGCTCTGACATCACGCTCTGGCTTGATGTCACTTGTAAGCTCATATATGGAGATCGCTGATGTCATCAATACGCATATCTGGGAATGCCCATATTTGGTAATGCCCATTTATGGGCATGTTCTGACGTGACATCGTTGACTATCATGCAGGGATCTCCATATATGGGTAACTGGTCCGATATACATCACTGGCCAGATGGCCAAGAATAAGCACTCAAGAGGCAGCTGTTCATAGCTACAGTGGAGTCAGTGTTGCTGTATGGGGCTGAGACATGGACCCTCACATCACAACAGGAAAGATCCCTGCATGGAGTTTACACAAGAATGCTACAGCACGAAAGGCACTAGGTGTCACATGGACGGACCACATAAAAAATTCGGTCGTCTATGGGGACCTACCATGGGTCACAGACAAAGTCAGAGAGAGAAGGATGAGGCTGGAGGGCACTGCGTCAGGCACCCGGAAATAGTGACAAGTGCCTATACAGTAGATGCACTGCGGTGCGACAGCTTAGCTAACAACACTGTAGATGATGCTGATGCTGGAGAGGAGAGTGTGGAGGGAAACAATTGAGGAGTCATAAGTTGGTGTTGGCTAGACTGCACTAGTGCATCGCATCGCATGAAACTAGGGTGCGACTTTGGTGTAGTGGTTAGACGACGTCAGCAAGGGGGAGAAGATGACAGCCACCTCATGGCCTCCCCTAAGTAACAAGAAATCTTGTTTGAAATCTTGTGAAATAAAATGTGGTCAATCAATCATCAAGGACGATGATACACGAAAGAAGAAGCATGCAACTGGATTGCAGCTTTGATTTTTACAGCCACAACTAGATTTGCCTTCAAGAGTAAATAAACTTAAAGCTATACTGTGTAAGTTGCTCAACTAGTGGTCAGTAGCGGTATTGCTTTTTTCGGCCGTTTTTCGGCCGGAGTCGTCGCGGACCACCGCCGCGGACCACCGGAGCGGCGCCAGCAAACCACCGCGACCGATAGTAATCCGTGGAGGGGTAGAACGCATGGTAGAACGTAATTTTCTGGCCAGGATTTGTGGATTAAGAGGTTAAAATCCTTCACCATGGTAAACACTGTAGCCAAGCGGAGGCGCTTCCTGGAGACCAGAGCAGATAAGCTGTGATTGGCCGGTAGTGTACCATGTGTGCATGATCGGCGATGTGATTGGGCAACGTATACACAACGTATACAGATGATGCAGATTACGTCATTTTGGCGCGAAATCCCGCCCCTGTCACTGCTAAGAAGAAAACATATAAAGAGAAGGCTTCAGAAGCTGAAAATAACGGAGTGGGTGTTCTAAAACTTTAGCGATTTAACAGTTAGGACAATTTTAAGATTTGTTTTATAAAAAAAGTTACATGGTACAACTTTAAGATACAAATGAATTACACATTTAACAAATGAATTGGAAAGAACTTTTGAATCTACACAGTTTAAGTTATAAATCCAGCCAATTCCCACCTGATTTCCATTCCTTTTGGGTGCTGATGTTAAACTTTAGTGACAACGGCCAGTGAACTGGCCTCAAAGACGCGTGGCCATCACACGCACATGGCATGACATACTATGTGCCTGTAGCCAGGTGAGCTACAACTACCCTTGATCTATTTTGTGTAAACATTACAACCCAGCAAATCCTACCTTAACCCTTGACCCCTCAATGTCATCCCCCATCTCCTTCCTCCTCTAACCTGATTGGACAGGGCAGGAGATGCTGATAGGCTGATAACCAGCCAACCTGCTATTGATTGGTTTATACTCTCTGCTTCTTAGTTGATTACTTCCTTGTGTCTGAAGAGGGCAGGGTCATGGGGCAATTGCCTCTTTTTTTCCCCCTTTCTACTTTCCCCTCCTTTTGTCACTCTTTCCATCCGTGCACCCTCTCCTGTGTCACTTGAGAGCACCAGTAAGTTAATTACACTAATCAGTACAGGGGATGATGGGATGAGATGATGAGAGGGGGGGGGGGGGGGAAGACTCAAGAGCTAGAGAGAGGAAGGGATCCAGAGGGAGAAGAAAGGCAGGCTTAAGGGAGAAGACAAGGACCAGGATGGTGGAAAAATACAATATCACGATATTTTCCCAAGCTGTATCACGATACACGATTTTATCACGATTCTATTTCACATTGTTTTTTTATGGTTATTTTTCAAGTTACTTGACTCTCTTACTCTCTGGGTTCCTTTTGGGAGGTCTAATTTGAACTTTACAAGTATGTAACTCTGACAGTACGGGTCCATTTGGTTTCATTTGTATTCTCATGAAATCCGGAAAAGGCCCCGGCGGCAGGTGCGAGTACTGCTCCCTTCGCCTTGTAGCAGAATAGGAAGCAGTATTGGCAACTGCCACCGGGGGGTTTCTGGGTTGAATGGGAAAGGTTGGCAGGCTGATTAAATAAGCGATTTAAAGTAACTGTTTTCCAAGTGCCGGTGTATACTTTTCTTGTGCCGGTCTAAGGAAAACCGTATACTCGGAGAGCATGGAACTACCCTTATTTTTTGGATTTATGTCCGCGAAAGGGGTTTCCTCCGTCGCCATGGAGCCGTTACCTCGACAGCGGGCGGATGGGTCCATAGGACCTCACAACGGAGCTGACAACGGATCGCCAGTGGAGGGTGAGGTTCTACACTACAGTATATGGGGTTTGATTGATTGATTGAAGACTTTATTAGAAGTTTGCATAGGAAAAGGTACAGTTTCATGACGGTACAGTTGGTTCACTGGTACACGGTCTACTAAAAGGAGATCCATGAAAAGACTAAGTTTATTTCCACAGGAAACCATTAAAGTGTCTCATATAACATTGAATGACAGACGAATAAATGTCAGACGGTTAGCAGACGGTTATGTCTGCTAATGTGTATCCCAATATACAACTAAACCAAACTTTTCCCCTGTGCCAAATTGCCAATAGGAATGACACCCTGAGGCCCAGGAAACATCAGTTTCCTACAGTGATGTCATATCCTCATGTCAGAGTAGAGCACCGTTCCACCTCGCACTCATGTCGCCGGGCGGAATAGAGCTCATCTGTCATTGGCCAGTCGACTAATGTGGCCCAGATGTGGCCCTCCTCTGGTTTCACTCAGCCCCACCCCCTTGTGCTTTGTTGTCACGGCAATATAGTGCCTTGAGTCCCAGTGTTTATTTTGCTTGTCCTGGTGATGGGGTACTGTAGCTGGCTTGAAAGAGATGCTGAGATGACAGCGAGAGAGCCGACATGGAGCCGACACACAAACGCTCGCACAGATACATTCATACTGTGTGTAAATGCACGCGCACACACCTGCACGCTAGGGCATTAACGACTTGTGATTTTTGCAAGTCGACTCGACTCAGTAAAAAGTTGAGTTGACGTCGACTTTATCATATGATGATCTCATCACATCACACTGGGGGGTCCCCAGAGGATTAACTTGATGTCAAACATTGTTTTCTCACTTAACTGTAAACAAACCAATATAAAGTTTAAGTGTATAGAGGGTATCTGCACATTACTAAAGTGCCAATTTAAGGACTTTTTAATACCTCTAAAATGACATATAAAACATTGGTCAAATTGTCAAATATATAGAGGCAGAAATTGTGAAAATAGTCGATCTACATGCTCACAACGCCTCGCAACGCGAGGCGTTGTGAGCATGTAGATCTGCTATTTTCACAATAGAGCGTTTTTTCTTCGACTTTCGACTTTCTCTGGTGGGACTCGACTTGTGTAATGAAGTCGACTGAGTCGACTTGTCTCAGAGAGAGAGAGAGAGAGCGAGAGAGAGAGAGAGAGAGAGAGAAATTGAGAGAGAGAGAGAGAGAGAGAGAGAGAGAGAGAGAGAGAGAGAGAGAGAGAGAGAGAGAGAGAGAGCTTGTTTCCTTAATTGCCACTGTCTGTTGTTTAGCTTACTGTACAGAGTGAAGGGACCACCGGCAGCCAATCACGTCCTCCCATCCATATACCTGTCACAACTAAACACTTCCTTTCAGGGTCAGGTGACCAGAGCTGGGAGGTATAGTGAGGAGGGTGGTAACGCACACACACACACGCACGCACACACACACACACACACACACACACACACACACACACACACACACACACACACACACACACACACACACACACACACACACACTTGCACACAGTAAATTCGGGAGTGTTCGTTTTAACTTTGAACGTTTAAAATTAGACCCATAAGGGTACTTTCGGAGATAACATTCTGCATTTTACCATGCAGCAGCAGCAGAGAGATAAGCCTGTGGCCAAAACTAAAAGGACTGAATGACAAAAATAATGTGCTTTTAGGATGCTGCGATGTTTTGGAGAAGAAGGGAAACCAAACCCAGTGACAAACAGTGGCGGCACTCACGAACCCTGGCGTCATAACGACAAACATACCCATAAACACTGGATGCTGCTATGGAGCCCCTATTAAAAACAACACTGGCTTCCACTGGCTTTAGAACAAAATGCCTCGAATCATGAACGCAGCGTGCGTCCGTGAAATCGTGCACACACAGTTCCATTAGATCGAGGAACAAATGCCACCTTTTCACATTGACCTATTACAGCGCCACCAGCAGGTCGAAGACCAAAGTTTTTTATTGTGACCGTCAGTTATGAAACTCACGTCACACTTTTGGCCCTACTCTTATCTCTAGCACCGTTGCCCCCATCCATGCCAAACTTCACACACTCCTTGGCTGGCAAACCACAACCTCCGCCCCTGATTTCTCACATGCCCCTCTTCTAGCGCCACCATGAGGTTGCTTTTTGCAGACAACATTATGCAACCTGGTGGTCGCTTATATCTCCCGATTAGGGAGTCTTACTGGTAATAAGCAGATCTGGCAACACTGACAGGCTGTTTGCAGACCAGCGTTGCAGAATTCTTCCGCCTCCTGATGAGGAGAGTTGAATGCGGCCGACTTTTAAACGCAGACTACAACCGACAAGCAGTCTGAAGCAGTTTGAAGTAGTGTGAAGTCTGTTTGGTGGAGCGTCACCCTAACAAGTCCTGTGTGCAGCCTGAAGTGTGCAGCCTAGAAGCTGCTGGACAAAGACAAAGGGTGAAGCGTGTCTGGGCCGTCAGCCTGGCTCCTCCAGAGCCCAGAAAGTTACGTTTCAGTCTTCTTTGAAAAACACTTCAAAAGACTTCATTAAATTGAAAGGTATTTTCCGTAATTCATTTAAAGGTATTTTCCGTAATTCATTTAATTATTCATTTCCATAATGATTTCATTGCACACAACATTGGCCTTTATGTTATTATATTATTATTAACCAGCATCCATGTTCTGGTGAGAACATTAGCCAAAAAATTGCCAAACTCACAATAACTTGTAGATTAAATTAGTATATAGTTTAGTTTAGTTTGAAGTTTATTTATTTAAATTAGTTCTTCTAATGTGATGAGACTGTCAGCTAATTTCTTTAGATTTAAATCATTATTGGCAGCTTCTAAACAGAACATACATTTTACTATAATTTCCAGAATCTGTTCAGTAAAACAAATGCAATGGTTCACAAACTGTTTATTGTGTTCAAATGTTCAAAATGTGTAGGCCTACTATCTGCCTCTGATACTCACTGAAGTACAAGTAGCCTACAAGTTAATTTGTGATTAATTTGTTTAGTGATTAATTTGTTACTTGCAAATTGTGATTGTTACACATACTGTATAATATGCCCTCACATAAACACACTACATCACAATGGCAGCTTAAAAACGGAAAAGTTACAATTCACTCTGTCTTAAAACATTTAGCCTGGGAAATCTATCTAGTTGTTTTAATTTATTCTGAATAGAAGGAGTTGAGGGATTTTAAGGTGTCAAGTTCAGCTGTGTGTTGGTGAAGTAGAATTCCCCTGCGAGGTCTGGTAGTCAGACGGTGTGGATGTCTGGCAAAATATAATGCGGGGCCCAAACATGACCTGTGCAGTGTTCCCCTTTTCCTATGGGCCAATAGGAAAAGATGAAGCCCACTGATAATGTCAATCTATAATGAATCTGAATGCTAAAAACACAAATTATGTATTATTTTTATCAGGTTCACACTGTTTGGACTGATTGTCTGTGACAGCAGAGGGAGATTTGTGTGATACTACATGCACATAATATATGCACTGAAATCATTAACTGAAATGCAATTCAAAAACCAATACATTTTGAGGAATTACATGATTTCTTTTATAGACCTTCAATACAGGAATGAAAAGCTGGAAATCGGAAAATTAAAAAAGGCAGACTGCTTGTGTGTGTGTGTGTGTGTGTGTGTGTGTGTGTGTGTGTGTGTGTGTGGGGGGCGTCACACCAAATTCTGGGCCCTGGGTACAAGGATTCACTGTGGGCCCCCCATGAATGTTAAAGGAGCTATAGTCAACTTTTTCATTGTAGGTGTACATCCTAGTCTACAGACTAGGATGTAAACAAAGTACGGGCCCTGTAAATGTAAACAAAGGGCCAAAATGATTATTTTATCATTATTTTACGCTTTTTGTGGTAATTTTTTAATTGAAACACATATATGAAGCTTATTTTTTTATAAAATATTTTCGAAACATTATTTTTATTTTAGCATCCGTTTTTCAAGAAAAAGTTGACTATAGCTCCTTTAACTATTGAAAAAAAAAAGAAATTGTGAAAATGTGTGCAAGAAACCTTTGTTTCCATGTCAGTGATGCTCAAACTTTTTCATGTGAAGGACCCCCAAAATGATATGTATTTGGCCATGGACCCAAATCTCAAAATATTTAGTTCCAGGGACCCCCCCAGAAGCAAAATTTGAGTCACAAATGTTTGCTTAAAAAATACATATATTCAAAGATTTGCACACATTTTAGCAGATCTAAGCTCGCAGCGCGGCACCAATAGCTAAAGTTACTAGGGCCAAAATAGAGAAAAGGCAGTCCCATAGACTAGAGATATGACAGGCCGACGTCAACTGTATCAGAGTGAGTGGGCGGTGCAGCCCAGAGGCGTCAATTGGGTATGGCAAGCTATGGCAGCTGCTATACCTTGGCTACAGGGGGAAATAATAAAATGTAGCTACTGTAATCGTGCCTGTTGCTAAGGTACGGCAACATGACTGGTGTGACACCAGTCATGTTGCCATACCTTAGCTTTTTCTGAAATGACGCCGCTGGTGCAGCCAAAAGGTTACCCAAAAATCCGGAGAAAAAGTGCTTCACTCTGTTGTCAGACACCAGAACAGAACACAACAGAACAGAACAGAACAGAACAGAACAGAACAGACTCCACTTCTCTACAGGATGGATTGGTGAGTGTCTGATGATGCCAGGAGGAAGCTGTTGTACATTGGATGTATTTATTAACTGACATTCACATTCCCTCTCTGCGGGTTCGTGTGGAATAAACAGACCTGCACGTCTGGCTCTGCTGGTCTGGACCGTTTGGGGATGTATTTGGATAGACAATGTTCAACTGCGTCTCTCATAGCACGGTGAGTAATAGTAGTAGTAATAATAGCAATACAAATATTAATAATAATAATTATTATTATTATATTATTACGATTATAATAAATATTATAATAGCCTATAACAAAGCAAATTGTGTTCAGGCCCGCAACACTGTCCCTTCCATTATAATATTTATACTATTTCTCACTATAGTTCCATAACTCAAACTCATCATAGCATGAAAGTAAATTAGCTAAAATATAATTACAAATTCATATATGCCCCAACAACAAACAAAAGAAAAGGAGATAATAGATTTTCATAAAAACAATATATTTTATTTATTATTGCAGCAAAGGTTTTGTTATAATGGGCCATAATGAGAAAGTTAAACCACCAAATAAATAAATGTGGGGAAGAAAAAAAAACACCAGTTTATGTTATATTTCTATTCTATTTTATATTTCACAAAATACACAAAATGCAGCCTATAGGTAGGCCTATTAATCATGCAACAGCAGGTTAATATCACGTTTTTGGGTGAGCTTTAACTGGCCAGCAGTTTGTTTATAAATAAACCGGCCCTTAATATGCAAAACCTGAGGCTGGCGTTG
The DNA here is from genome assembly GCF_963921795.1 of Nannobrachium achirus. Lineage (NCBI taxonomy): Eukaryota > Metazoa > Chordata > Actinopteri > Myctophiformes > Myctophidae > Nannobrachium > Nannobrachium achirus. The sequence continues at coordinate 14,914,218 of NC_137814.1, forward strand.
CTGATGCTTTAATTGAAAATAGCAGATCTACAAAACACAAGCTGGGTGCAAAACCTCAACGCCTTGCCCCCCTGTGAGCTTGTAGATCTGCCATTTTCGGCACGATCGCGGGACGTGATTGAGTCGTGCACGCAATCAGACCAAAATCACCTGCAGCTGGTGAGGCTGACGTCAGGTGAGCTGGAGCTGCTGCTGTTCGACTGGGAGCGAAAAAGAGAACTTACTTTAGATAAAGTGAATATTTAGTTGTTTTGTTCCTCATTTCCTGGACAAGAACGAACCTTAAAGCTTTGAAGGTTTATATATTTTTGTGTGACAAAACAGTCACCTTCCCTCCGAGGCCGTGGTAATTTATCCTACAATAGTTTAGGAATAAATCACCAAGCATGTCTTCAGCACAACATCCTCCTCCAAACAATGTTCTTTTCACAGAAGGCCTGGCAGTCGAACCAGTAGGTGTTTTTATCTATGGCTATTAACGTAACGTTACTTGTTGTTTGTTTTCTATGGAAGGCATGATGGGTTATTCAGGTGGACACAACTTTTAACTAACAAACCCTGAGCTCTGAGCTGAGATATCGTTCCAAAACATTTCTGGGGGCTGTTTAGAGTTGCTCATTTTGTTGACTAAACTTGGCTTAAATAGACAAAACATTGGCGTATGTTGCCGTGAATTACCCCCACTCTAAACACTTTGACACATTCGAGATTTTTGGTTGGCAGCCTGTTACACAAATAGTCAATTAAGCCATCAGGCGAAAGTGTGTTCATTTGCCAGAGCTTGTTAAGGCTTTACGAATGTAACCGAATGTAACCAAATGCACCCATAAACCTCCATTTGTTGTGTAGTCAGTGTACCAATAACCAATTGGTTACATTTGTAACTGAGTGTGTACAAATGTAAACAAACTGACCATTTTGGTGCTTGGTGGTAACAGTGTAGCTACTTAATAGACTGGTACTTTTCTTTGTACACAAACAAATGGCTAAAACGAATGGATACTAATTAAAGGTACAACTGTACATTTTGTACACAGGAGTTAAATGAACATAGAGATACAAATGGTGACCTTGCAGATCTGCTATTTTTGGCTAAAGTTCTCCTCAGAATATGGATGCTGGGGTTCAAGTGGTTTAAAAAGAAGGAAAACATGGCTATCACACAGATATTTTGCGGCCCCCCTGTAGTAACTCTGACTGAGGACCCCCTGTAGAAGACCCCTGGTTTAATTTATTTTTCTATCTGTGTGTGTGTGTGTGTGTGTGTGTGTGTGTGTGTGTGTGTGTGTGTGTGTGTGTGTGTAGCCTATTAATAGACCAGTGGTGCTCAATCTTTGTCATGCCAAGGACCCCCAAAAATGTATATGTATTTGGCCTTGGACCCCCATCTGAAAATATGTTGTGCCTGGGACCATCAGAAGTGAAGATTTGTGTTTTGTGCATGAAGTGCACATGCTGTTAGCTTGTATAGATCTGCTATTTTTGAAATAGCCAAAGTATTTAAGACATTATGGTTAAAGTGGTAAAAAATAATGGTGATGCTACTGTATATTAGCTATATTAACTAATTTTGCCCACTGGTGTTGCGTGCCGTAAATCAGTCGTTCTCAACCTTTTCAGGCTGTGACCCCCAAAATAAATATATTTGAACTGGGGACCCCCCACCCTGACGAGCACTAAGAGTCGAGGAATTACATTTTGTATAACATGATTCTATTGTGAAAATAGCAGATATACATGCTCACAACGCCTCGCATAGATTGGCTATTTTCACAATTTCTGTCTCAAATATTTTACAATTTGGCCAATGTTTAATTTGTCATTTTAGATGTATTAAAAAGTCCTTAAATTATCACTTTAGAAATGTGCAGATATCCTCTATACACTTAAACTTTAGTAAACACTAAACACTTTGTTTGTTTACTGTTGATTGAGAAAACAAAGTTGCACATTAAGTTAATCATCTGGGGACCCCCCAAAATAATTTGGGGACCCCCAGGGTCCCGACCCACAGGTTGAGAACCACTGCCGTAAATAGTTACAAGCTCATATTATGCCACGTTCGTGACGCGTTGTGAGCCTGTAGATCTGCCATTTACTGAGCACAAAACCGGCACACATTTGAACTGGCCTAACTGTGCATGGTTTTGACAGGGTTCTTCTGGGCCTGATGATATCTTCGAGGAGGAGGACTCCTACTCTCCCACCTCCTCGGTGTCCTCCTGTGTGTCGTCGTCCTCGGCCACCATCCCCATCGTGACCACCTCCGCCCACCTGGGGAAGGTCATTTGCACCTCCTGCAACCAGGAGATATCCGACAGATACCTCCTTCAGGTCAGAATAACTATCCTACACATCGTCCATGTGCAGCGAGGTCGATTCTACAAATGCATTCTAAATAAGCATTCTAAATTCTCACACTTTGGAGACTTTTCAAAAATGTTCAATCTTGCAGCGCGGCACAAAGTGACACACTGTGAGCTTGTACGTCATCTGCTATCTTTTAATAGCCAACGCTAAAACTAAAATGACACGGGTGCTTTCCCAGTTTAAATGGGTAAAGAAGAACCCCTTTAATTTATTTGATTTATAGAAAACAATTTAGGATAAAATCTAAAGGTTTGTCTTTATAGAGGGTATGCGCAAGGAAAAGTGAATGGCAAATCGAGTGGCAAAGTGAGTTTTACAATCAGATAGGGCTTTTCTCTTCGGATGTATGGGCTGTGAAGGACAGAAAGTAGTTGTTTGCCACTCAGTAGGCGTTCGTTCCCGCATAAGTATGATGATGTCACGCGCATACCATCTATTGTGCGACTACCACAACTGTAACTTTTATCATTCAGTTTTAATGTACCGTATTTTCCGGACTATAAGGCGCACCGGACTGTAAGGCGCACTGTCAATGAACGGTCTATTTTCCAACTGTTTTCATATATAAGGCGCACCGGACTATAAGGCGCACATCCGTCGCGTTATGCATCCAACAGATGGAGCTGTGCTAAAGGGAATGTCAATGTCAATGAATGATCCATATGTAAGGCGCACTGGACTATAAGGCGCACTGTAGTTTTTTGAGAAAATTAAAGGCTTTTAAGTGCGCCTTATAGTCCGGAAAATACGGTAGCCTAATTGCAATAGCCTTTGTCATACACGGCAACCAATATACTGTATATTCAGTGACTATAACACGCACACACACACACACACACACACACACACACACCCTGCCTAATGTTTGCTTCATTCTTCAGGTCAACAACTTCTGCTGGCATGTGCGCTGTCTCTCGTGCAGTGTGTGTCAGACCTCGCTGGGCCGACATGTTAGTTGCTACATCAAAGAGACACAGGTTTTCTGCAAACTCGACTACTTCAGGTACAAACACATTTTCTTTCCCCATATACTGGGGGGGAAATACTAACCATTTTCTTAAAAGGGTTCTATATCAGTGGTGCTCTAGCCTTGCGATTCAGGCATTTCAAAGAGAAAAGCCTGGGCTAGCGCCCCTGTAACTGTGGCTCACGACATTTTAATTGTGTATAAATATATGTAGCTGTTCAGATATCTTATTTTACATCAGTATTGTGCATGTGAACTGGTTTGTTTAGGCTTATCCATTATAATTGTAAAATCGCTATGATTTATCACCGCGGATCACTTCATGATCATTTACTCAAAGCGGACAGCAGCAGGAGTCATGTCCCCCTCTGCGTCCTTTCCGAGATGCCGGTGAGATCTGCCGGGGGAATGTCCGCGTTAGGTTAGACTAGTTGTGCTCAAACCTTTTCATGTCAAGGACCCCCAAAATGATATCTATTTGTCCGCGGACCCCATGTCAAAATATTTTGTTCCAGGTACTCATCTTGGTGTACTGAAGGCAGGTGTTAAAAGGAAAAAAGTAATGTTTCAACTGAAGTTTATTGCTACTTATACTTAAAGGAGCTATTGTCAACTTTTTGTCAGGCTGACACTTTGTTTACATTCTAGTCTATTGTTTGATAGTGTTAGACTAGGATGTAAACAAAGTGTCGGCCCGACAATGGCCAACATGATTATTTTATCATTATTTTACGCTTTTTGTGGTCATTTTTGAATAGAAACACATATGAAGCTTTCTTTTTATAAAATATTTTCGAAACATTATTTTTATTTTAGCATCCGTTTTTCAAGAAAAAGTTGACTATAGCTCATTTAAAGTAGCAACACATAAAATAACCAAAAAAAGAATCTGAATACTTCTTCCACCACTGTTCTCCTCCTATTCTCCCCTCTCTTAAAGTCACGCATCTTGAACGTCACCTGTCTTGCTCCTTTAGGAAGTATGGGACCCGCTGTGCACGTTGCGGTCGCAACATCCGTTCAGCTGACTGGGTGCGTCGTGCACGTGGAAGCACTTTCCACCTGGCGTGTTTCTCCTGTTCATCTTGCAAGCGCCAGCTTGACACCGGAGAGGAGTTTGGACTGATAGATGACAAACTGTTCTGTCGAGAGCACTATGACAATATACTGGACAATATCAAACGCACCCAGGACAATAGTAAGTGAGCGCTAAGGATGGAGTGGTAGATACTAGATAGTGATGTAATAGCAGATCAACACAGTCCATTTAGTTAACAGTTATTAAGGGATATGAACACTGACAATTTTACTGTATAATACTGATGCATGTGTGTCTGCAAATAACAATTGACAATTCCATTTTTTTGTCCGATTTTCGGCATGTGGCCTTTTTATAACCATTTCTCAAACCAACAAGCAATGCAAGAATATTAACCCATATTGAGTTTTAGATTTGAAAGTGTCAATTGCGATGGGTCCCATTTAATTTCGGCCATATGATTTTGGAGCCATATATTGCTTGTCTTACACCCCTCTCTCATCTCAGCTCCTGTCTTTCTCCAGTGTAAAACAAAACCCTCTTGTCATCTTTCAGAAAGAGCCCGAGATGAAGATGTAGTGCCATCTGGACAACATGGTGCCAGCACCATGTCCAGGCCTGCCAAGAGGGCCAGAACCAGCTTCTCCGTTGACCAGCTGCAGGTAAGCAGTGTTGGGCTTGTTAGCAAAAAAATAAGGAATTTATTTATAGGCTACTTGTTACACTTTATGCTGTGCTCGTTACTTTACTGTTAAACTCAGAAAATTGGTAATTGTATCCTTTCTGCTCAATATTCAGAATTTGCATGTGCAAATTGCAATTTTCTTCTGCAGCCACTGTAAAATCCTCCTCGTTGTTGGCATGGGGTGTTGATCGATTTACAGATTCTTTTAGCATACAGGTCAGGGGGATAGAGACTCACATAATGTCATTGGGGAGAGTGAACAGGTCATTTCATGTACTCTCAAGCAAGGTGAATGGGGTAGAGGGGTGGGTTAACTTGTTAGACTGGGGTCCTGAACTGCATTGTAGTCAAAGTCCTGACTACATGCAAACGTCATTACTGGGAAAATTCTTATTTCTGTAATACGTCACTATTGATGCATCACAGCAACACTGCATGCATGACCATTGGACGGGTGTGTATGCTGTACATACTGTGACTCGATCGATGTTCTATATGATCAATGGATTATGTGAAATCATTTCATGTGCTGAAAGTTTCCAGTGATTAAGATGGTTATCCATGCATCACTGTGGAATTGTCTCACAATAAGAGAGATGTAAACTTTATGTTTAGGTCTCTTGTGCCCCTCCTCTCCCACTCCACCAATATCTTCCAGGTCATGCAGACCCAGTTTGCAAAGGACAACAACCCAGATGCTCAGACTCTCCAGAAACTAGCAGAGAGGACAGGCCTCAGCCGCAGGGTCATACAGGTATACCACCTACAACAGTGGTTCTCAAACTTTTCAGGACTTTTCAAAAAAGAGTTGAGGCATTACATTTTGTATAACATGGTTTCTATTGTGAAAATAGCTGATCTACATGCTCACAACGCCTCACAAACGTGAGGCGTTGTGAGCATGTAGAGCAGCTATTTTAAAAATTTCTGCCTCTAATATTTGACAATTTGGCCAATGTTTAATTTGTCATTTTAGAGGTATTAAAAAGTGTTTAAATTGTCACTTTAGAAATGTGCAGATGCCCTCTATACACTCAACTTAACAACTTTATGTTGGTTTGTTTACTGTTGAGTGAGAAAACAATGTTGCACATTAAGATAATTATCTGGGGACCCCACAAAATAATTTGAGGACCACCCAGGTTGAGAACCACTGACCTACAGTATGAGAAAGCAAGCAGTGTCTGCTGCTGTTAGGGTTAGGGTCATTTAGAAATCTACATGACTCTTCAAAACCCCAAATGAGATGAACAGGAAAACCTCAACATCAATCGCCACTCTTTCTCAAACCCTCTCCTGTTGCACAGGTTTGGTTCCAGAACTGCCGAGCTCGTCAGAAAAAGCACATAAATCCAAATCCTGTATCCTGTACAATGATGACATCACTTCCTTCTGGCCAACTGGCGGCACCTTTGATAGAGGACCTGCATTACACAACCTTTGTTCCTGATACAACCCTCCTTACTACACTGACTTACATGGATGGTAAGACACGCGCCAAATTCCAATTCTTTTTTTTTCTTCCTTATCCATCCTTGTGTCCCCTCTCTCGTCGTTTCCTCGCACCGTATTAGTCCGAAATTTGGTGTATACTTTATACATACAGTCATGAATCCACCTGCTGACCGTCTATCAGCATTGAGCAATTTCTGTTATAGGCGGTAAAGGTTTGGGCCCATTCACTTACTATACACTATACTATAAAGGGGAAAAAATGCTTTAAGTAGCATGTGAGGGGTCAAACTAATGGTTTTTAATCCATTGCAAGCATTTGTTTTGCATGAAAAACATTCCTCAGCAGGTGGTTTCATGTTTTGAATTTAAATCTGTTTAGTTATTGGATAGTGCAGCAGGTGCCGGTCTCCTGGGCTATGGGATGTTAACTACGGTCCAATGATGGGAGCAAAAAGCCACTGATGGCACATGCGTGTCGAGGACTTAGAAAGAATGATGTAGAGCGGACTAAACATTTGTTTTGCTCATATTCTAATGTAAACATAAGGCAATGTCACAGCGGTCTGAGAGTGAAAGTGTCCCACTTAATTAAACTGGAAGATATAGTTGCAAGTTAAATTCCTACAGATTATTACAGGTTTTTTGTACATGGTTCATGACTTTTTTTTCTTTTTTTTAAGGTAACCACATAACCCTCAATAGTTAGTAAACTTGACCTTTGGCTCTTGGTTTGCTCCTGTTCCCCTTACACCAAACCACTTTAAATAGCTGATCTACAAGCTCATAATGCCACTGTGAGTTTGTAGATCTGCTATTTCCGGCTAATATTCCTTCAGAATAGGGACACTAGAGGTCATAGGGTTCAAGTAAGAAACTGTCACACAACGATTTGACTGCTCCGAGGACCTAGCATACATGGACAACTGGCGGCCCGGTGCCACTTGCGGCCCTCACCTTCACTTAATGTGGCCCGCAGGTTAACCCTTAAGTTCTGTTCAGATTCACTACACCTTTGTTCTGTTCGGGTCATTTTAACCCGGGGGATATTTGGTTTAAAAAAAACAACACTAATATAAATTTTAACTTAACAAATCATCATGATACATTGACTTTGACTCAATACCAAACAATTCATATGATATATATGGTAAATGTTTGCATTTCTGCTTTGCTATATCACATTAAACACTAAAAGAGCTAGGCGTTTTTACTGATTTAGCTGAAATTCATGTAAAAAACTACTTTATTTAATACTGGGCAATATTGCTCATGCTTATAGGAAAAATGAAAACGAGACAATATTTTCATGAACTTTTTTTTTTTTTTTTTTTCAACATGCCCATTAACACTTTCGCCAGCCGAAATAGAATGGCTTGTTGGTAGATTAGCCGTGAAATTTCTATTATTATATTATGATCTGAACTGCATTAATTTTACAAGACCATCAGCGCTATATCACGTGGTCTTCATCCCCCATAAACATCACGCGATCCCCGTTGTATTCTCACCACAGTCACCAGCCAAATGGCTTAGAGTGGCGGTTTTGGCCGACGCATCTTATCCCCGTGCGTTTCGCGTGCGCGATCCGTTCACGTAAATGTCGGCTCAAATAATCCAAGTGTGACTCTACAGTAGATATGAACAGTTTCGCTAGCTTAGCCCCCAGCACTCCAGGGGGAGGGGGTTCGGAATGGGGCTTCTGAAAGGGGGGTGTTAGAAGTGGGGGTGACTGTGTGTCTGTGTTTTGGCATAGGCCTAATACTGTGTATTTCTGTGCATCTGTGCTTCCGGGTCAAAATGACCGGAACAGCACTAAAGGTTCAAAAAATATGAGGGGGTGTAGCATGGGTGTAGTGCAAAAATATTTTTTTTACATGTTCATCTCAGAAGAATCTTTAAGGCCAGTGAGTTTCAGGTGGAAAAAAAATAAACTTCTACCTTTTTTTTCCAAATGAAAATGTAAAACGGGTCAAAATGACCCGAACAGCACTTAACTCTTATACTGCTTTGGACGTTCCTGTTCGCCCCAATTCTCAAGAGACCTCCGCGCCAATACGGCACTCGTTCGCGTTCGTTCGTTTACCTTGTTGATGTCCTTAAGCTGATGAGGGGTCGCGCCGCCGTGTACTGTAAACACATTTTCCGCGGTGATGGTGTAAAAAATCCATTATGCGTTAACATCAACGGAGACCAATTCACTTCCTTGTTGATTTCTCTGGCTGTGAGGCTCTGTGGCCAGTGACTGGTCTGAATGCACGGCAACACATAACAGGCAAATTCACATTCATTCTCGCATGACGCCGCCCTCTGCTGCCTGGCAGACCAAAGTGCACTATTGCACAATCCAAAAAAAAATATAATAATAAATAAATAAATGTCTATCTATCTACTATAACGTCGCAAAGGTAAGCCGCTTTTTGATGGCACCAGACCCAATAAATAAATAAATAATCTGGCAGTAGGAGAGTTAAGGGTTAATATCGGAATACTGATTTAGTATTGATTTCAGCTGTTCCAATTCCAAACATGCGAACATGACCCGCTTTAATTACTTCAGTCTGTATTAGTAGCTTAGTGACAAGTATTAGAAAAATGATTATTATTTATGTTGAATGTATTTGTATTTAAGTTATAAAGTTAACACCATTATAACTAAATGTATTGAAATTAAATAGAAATCGTACTTTTCAGGATTCCAAATCAAAAACACGTCACACTGTGACACATTTTGAGCTTGTAGATCTGCTATTTTTGATACTTTTGTGTGACATAGAATGATGTGGGGCATTCATTTACGAAAAAAGTTAAAATACGAGATAACTGCCCGATTCAGGGGTTGACACTAAGGTCTCAGAGGCAGTGTTGTTTTTGTTGACGAGACGATAACGAAAATGATTCCGTTGACGCCCCTTTTTTTCACGTTCATAATGTAACGTTAACGAGCTAAAATTTCTAGTCTGGTGACGTAAAAATATGACGAGATGAATGTGTGTTTTCGTTGACTAGACGAGACTGAACGAAAATGTTAGTGTGTGGACGAAGTCAAAATGCATGAACATTCATTCCGTCCGTTCCGTCATATTTTGGATCAAAGACTGAGCCGTCTGCTCTAACTCCAGCTGTGCCCAGACCGCAGCGTTCTAGCCTCTGTTCCCATGCATAGAAAGCAAGCAGGCATAGCAGCAGTGACTGGAGTGGAGAGGCGATGCAGTCACGCAGCCGTTGATAGAGCGCCTGGTACAAGCTGTTGTATACCGCATGATTGGTGGATTCTCTGCTTTGAAAACTGCCTGATTGTAATGATTTTATTCCTCTCCTCCACGGCTAAAGGAACGGGGCTAAAGCGCTAGCATGCCAACGATTTAGCCACGTTCCTTCAGGAGGAAAAACAACAACAAACGTAGGCTAAAAGTAACATGTAACGTCACTGCATCGATGCAGAACGGCACGCGGCTGCATCGCTATGCAAGCAAATTGTCTTAATCTAAAACTTTTTAAGAAGTCCACTACTTCATCATCACTGACTGTTTACTATGCAGTGTGTGCACTCGACACAGCACAGTACACACACTGCAGCCAGGCAGGCAACGAGCGCCAATAGCGTTTGTCAATCTGTGGGTCGAGACCCCAGAGAGGTCCCAAAATGATTTTGGGGGGGTCACCAAATGATTAACTTAATGTGCAACATTGTTTTCTCACTCAACTGTAAACAAAACATCATACAGTGTATTGAGGGTTTATGTACATATCTAAAGTGACAACGTAAGGACTTTTTTAAACCTCTGAAATGATAAATTAAATTGACAAAGGGTCAAATTGTCAAATATTAGAGGCAGAAATTGTGAAAATACTAGCTGATCTACATGCTCACAATGCCTCGCAACGTGAGGGGTTGTGAGCATGTAGATCTGCTATATTTTCACAATAATACAAAATGTTATGCCTCAACTCTTAGTGCTCGTCAGGGTGGGGGGGTCCCCAGTTAAAATATGATTATTTTGGGGGTCGCAGCCAGAAAAGGTTTGCCTTATTGACTGTTTCATTTATTTATTTAAAGACACATTTTTCTTTTTGACTAAAACTATTGACTAAAACTGGACTAAAACCTTTGTGTGGGTTCGCCGACTAAAACTTGACTAAAACCTTTTGAGTTTTAGTCGACTAAAACTAGACTAAAACTATCAGGGATATAAATGACTAAAATCTGACTAAAACTAAGAAGCATTTCGTCAAAAAGACTATGACTAAGACTAAATCTAAAATGCCCGCCAAAAACAACACTGCTCAGAGGCACTTGCCTGTCGGACAAGTACAGGTCATGTTCTACTTTCCCAACGGGCATGCGGATTCGCCCGAAAAGTAAATCGTCCATTATAAAATTATAGGTACGATTTTAATTACCGCTCAATTTAACACTTATTTTGGTACTTTCTGGGGCCCTGCCCTAGAATCTGATTGATTCCTCCTTGAGAAATAGAATGCTCTTTACTTACTCAAGCGTCAATTACTAATGACATGTTACCCAGCTGGATCACTCGTACAGCTTATTGATCCAAATGTCATGTTTTTGATACACTAATACTTTGTATTAATTTCCTTCCACAGGAAAGAACATGTGGAAATAAGTAAATGTGAAATATGCTTAAGAATTGAACTGTATGACTTGCAGTTCCCCATAGATCCATGATTCACCCATGCTCAACAAACTGCAGGATTATAAATAAAGTCGATTGAAAACATTAAAGAATTTGTAAGTGTATTTCACTGGGTCGATCTCTGGGTCGATCTCATTTCCACCAGTCCCTCCCTAATGTTTTAGTCTTTCTTGATGTTCAAAAAGCAATTAAATTGCTCATTTTCGTCTTTAAGGAGTACTATCATAGTGGTATACATATAATGAAGGGGGAAAAATAGACAATATATTCATCAATGGCGATTAATCGTCTCCAGAAATTCCTAATCGCGACAGCCCTAGTTGTTGTGTAAAACCTTACCTTTCTGACAAGCTATTGACTTTAACACTTGAAAACGAGCAGATACATTTTTCCCCTGGCTCTAAATTGGCGTAGTTTATATCCGAGGAGCCCCAGAAGACAGGACCTTGGCTGCAAAAATCAAATACATAAAATTATTTTAAGGTCACTCCTTCTGAAGTTCTGACAAATTCTGCAAAGGACACACTTGACGCATCCTTGCCAACTCTCACTCCAAACAGCTTACTGAGCGGAGGATGACTTTGGGATGTGAAGGTATATTCCATTTCCAGGTCACACTGGAGGATGTAGGACACAAGGAAGGAAAAAAAGAAGAAATTGAGAATATTAATACGCACATACACCAGTACACTGATAGTGTGTTTTCTCAACCAACTTCTGCCACAAACCATGCCTCTAGGACAGGTGTATTCAACGTTTTCAGGCCAAGGACCCCTTAGCTGAGAGGGAGATGAAGCAGGGACCCCCACTACGTATTGTATAAAATTGTGTTGCAGATTAAACTTTTTTTTATAGATTTCTGAGACAGCTTAGGCTTGTTTGAAAAATAAAAAAATAACTATTTTTAGACATTGAACGAACCGTCAAATACTTAGTCTGCTTTTCTTTTCACTCTACACCAAACCTATTTGCCAAGAATAGCAGATCTATTCTTCTAATGTTCCACACAGTATAGACATGCCCCCTGTAGTAACTCTGTGGACCCCCTAGGGGTCCCGGCCCCACCTGTTGAAGACCCCTGCTCTAGGAGTACCCCACATGGTGACATGGACGTTTCAGCCATTAAGTTGGCTGATCTGGTTCTATCCCCGACCTATAGGCTATGTATACATTGCAATGTTTAGCACAAAGACAAAACAAATTCACATAATGTACAGCAAAAAATGTTCCTGATAAGATTTTGATTGTGACTTTTCACACACTAACCGATGTGGGCTTGAGCCCTGTGAGGTGCGCCTGAACGAGGCAAGAGCAGAGGGAGTGCCAAGTGTTACAATGGAAGCACTGGGGAAATCTCGCTCTTTCGAACGACCGTCATTTCGACAAAGGATCGTCGGGAGGGTTAGCGACTCACCCCAGTAGGGTAAGGTTTAGAGTTTGGTGTCGAAAAGATGACACGTAGTAACAGCGAAACGCTCCCGGAAGCACTGTCATAATGGGCGGCAACATCTAGAAATGTTTATGAAGTAGAACAGAATATTGTAAACAATCCTGCCTATTTCTCGGCTAAAAGAATTACCAGAAAAAAATTGTATGCTAGTTGCAGAAAGGTGGAGAAACTGCCTCCCCCTTCTCTCTTCCACTGTTATCGGTTTCCATGGGTGGCGTGGCCATTGCAGAAGTTAGTTGGAGAAAAAAAAAAGTGTGCGTACTGATGATCAATGGAGAAGGCTGACCCACCCTTCTCAAGGTTCAATGTTCTATATTGTTACATCTTGTGGACAGGTACATAAGAGTAAAAATGTGTTTTTTGTTTGGCTTCCTTCAATGTTGCAATAGGTAATTCATTATGAAAGGACGGAATTCGCACAGGACAGAATTCATTTGCAAGCGTGATTTGATTTGCGGTTGGTTGTTTAATTTTGTCCTTGTTTAAGGACAAAATATTTTCCCAAATATGGATATGACTGACCACATGAGACTCACACAATTTGTCCATATTATGGGTATTCCAAGCTATGGGCTTAGTATCTATGGCATCAGGGATCTACATATATCGGCAGGTCAGCTATAGTAGACATTGAGGCATTTGGAAATGAATTCTGTCTTGGCCATATATGGAGCGTCCATATGTGGGCATTGCCAAATATGGGTCAACCAATGTGATGTCACAACAGGTCAGCTATAGACATTGAGGTGTTGCTTGATCTGCTGGGTTTGATAGTAAATGCTCCCTAAGGTCGCAATAAAGTGGATGTACAATTTACATACTGTATATGCTTGCATTGCTTGGCATATTATATACACCATCAGCATTTATCAATAGCTGCCACAGTACCTTATCGTCGTTGTCGGGTGGAAACCTCATATCCAAGTTTCAAATTTGTATGTTCTTTCGCAAAGTAAAGCCCTGCTTCGTTGTGTGCTTGTAGATCGGCTGTTTTCACTAGTTTAAATCATTTTTAAAACGAAAAATGCAAAACAAACGGTTTTGGACATAACAGGGTTTTCACCCGACAACGACGATATGCATCACTAAAGTATACCTTCTATACACCAGTTATTTTCGAATTCAATAACAATTTTAAACTTTGCATTTTTCTTCCTCCAGTCCAGTCCTCAAACCCACTGTTGCTCCAGCCAATCATGGCCAATCCGATGACACACTTGCCGGTCAGCCATCCCTGAGCTACACCCACTTTGAAGACAAGCCATTGCTGGTTGGCCGAGAGGTTTCCAGGAGCGGGTCGAAGAGCAAATAATCTGAGCATTGCACTGAACGTCAGAACACGCCTAGAAGTATTAGATGAGTTTGATCTAAATTGTATGCTGTCACAAAGCTGTGTTGAATTTGTTAAGGTTTACACAAAAATGGAACATTTTCATCAGCTATACTGTACATTAGTGGCATTAGAAAAGTTATTCTTAAGATTTACTGAACAGAACCAGTATGGCAGTTGCCTGTGTTAAGAAAAATATACATTAGGTCTATTGAGTGTATAAGAAGTTATATTTTTGTTATTGTTGTATCCATTATTGGTTATACATGTATATCCTGGCATTTAATTTATTTGAAATGTTTGACAAGGCACCTTGTAGCAACTTAATACTTAACTCAGTGGAATATTTGTCAATGTTTATTTACACGGTAGAGTTGGATGTTAAGCATGTTAACAGGCTCAAAATAGTTTTTAAATGTACACAGGAACAGATTTTTTTTCTCCTTTCTTTCTTAACCTGGAAAGCCCAGATAGACGGGTCATTACCTGTGTAACCAGTAATAAATTATTGAAATGTTGCATCGTAAAAGTCCAGTCTTTGTTTTGCGCCTCTGACCTTCTCGTGGTTGTACAAATCTTTTGCTTGCAGTGACAATCATTTAAAAAAGGAAAAGCTGTGACACATTGTGAGCGGTCAATGAAGTGTATAGTGGTTAAACATGGCGGGGCGCCTGGTGGCCTAGTGGACCAGGCGCATACCATATAAGCATTGCCATTTTGGCATCAATGCCTGTCGGCGTCGCCAGTTCGATTCCCGATCCGAGCGACCTTTGCCGCATGTCACTCCCTGTCTCTCCCCCATTTCCTGTCAGTCTACTGTCCTATCCAATAAAGGCAAAAAAAGCCCAAAGACAAATCTTTAAAAAAAAATCAAACCTCGGTTCGAAGTGGAGCGGTGAATTTGAGCAGTTCCAGGTAAATATATAAAATATATAAATATATTCACCTATTTATATATTGACATGTGTCAATTCTTGATTGCCCGTGGCTCGCTACGGTGGCTGCATGCTGAATAGATGGAACAGAGATATTTTGGATAGACTGTTCAAAGTCCCTGACTTTTTTCACCTATTTTATATATTGACATGTGTCAATTCTTGATTGCCCGTGGCTCGCTACGGTGGCTGCATGCTTCGTGAGCCTCCACTCTAACGGCTATCACGGGCAGACGCAGACAGCAGAGGGGGTCGACTCGAGATACGCCAACATACCATGCTTGTTAGTTGTTATTAACGGACTACACACACACACAACAGCTGATCTTCACGCAGACAACACCTCGATGTGCGTCTTGCGCGAGGCGTTGTGAGCTTGCAGCTCTCTCTCTCTCTCTCTCTCTCTCTCTCTCTCTGAAATACGATTCTCTCTCTCTCTCTCTCCCTCCTCTCCCCCCGTCTCCCTCTCGCTGCCGTTAACCTTTGTTTTTATCGCGACGTGGTGTGTGTGTGTGCGTGCGTGCGTGCGTGCGTGCGTGCGTGCGTGGCGCGCGCGCATGCGTAGATCCTGTTCGAACTGAACGAAACAAAAAAATCCCATCATTCTCCATGCATCAGGGCGGAGGGGAACTCAATTCGATAGGTACCGAAATGTTGTGTAACTGCTGTGCGCACATGCGCAGATCCTGTTCAAACTCAACGGGACACTTCTCACTTGTGAGACTGGACACACATTTCTGCCTATCTATAGGTACCGAAATGTTGTGTAACTGCTGTGCGCACATGCGCAGATCCTGTTCAAACTCAACGGGACAGTTCTCACTTGTGAGACTGGACACATATTTCTGCCTATAGCGGAGCTGCTGTGTTTCACACACCGCTCCAAAAAAAAAAAAAAAATGGCTGGGGTACCCTATAGGAGTCTGTACTTGGCCTCCTCCTTTTTGCCTCTACACCAAGGGTCTTCAACAGGGGGCCCGGGACCCCTAGGGGGTCTTCAGAGTAGTTACTACAGGGTGTCCTCCAAATCTTTGTGTGATAGAAACCTTTTTTCTACTGTTTTTATATTAACCACTTATTCTGAGAACTTTAGCCAAAACTAGCAGATCTATAAGCTCACAACGTCTCGTGTTGCGAGGCGTTGTGAGCTTGTAGATCGGCTATTTTCGGCAAAGAGCTTTAGTGTAGAGGGGAAACAGACTAAGTACAGAGTGAAAGGTCAAGTTAATTAAGTATTGACAGTTAGTGGTTAAATATCTGAAAACACAAATAGACATGACTCCAAAATACACTGATGATTGTGCTGTCAAACAATGAAACTATATGGAATCTCTGAAAAGGTTGTGGGGGTCCCTGCTTCATCTCTCAACTAAGGGGTCCTTGGCCTGAAAACATTGAACTGCTCTACACCAAATCTATTGGCAGAATGTGGCTGTTATACAAGCTCATGTGTAACAGTATGACATTGTGATCTTATAGATGGCATTTCTGCCAGATATTCACCTATTATGACATGCCCTGAAGGGTTCATGTGGATAATGATCTGTTGCAGGTCTCCAAGTCTAATACTGTATAGGCCAAGCCTATTCCCATTTTGTTTTGACAACATTATGCAAAGGTTGATCACCAAACAGGTGAAATCTCTGACCTCTGGTTTGTTGGATCTCTTGCTGGAATATGTGATCAGTGATTTTCAAATAGTGGCGGATGTTGATGCATTTCACACTGGACAGACTTTTTTCCTAGGTGGTCCTACAGTATCAGATGGGATAGCCTGATAATCTGACTGGTCCCCTGAGCTACTCCACTAAAACTCATGCATAGTTCACAAAACTGAAGTAGGCCTATGCATGGGCCTTAATTAACATTACAACAACCAAACAAAAAAAGAAAATGAAAAATATATTTAGTGCAAAGAATTCATAAAAAATGCATGATTAGTCATTTTGTTCCAAAAATGTTTTTTTTTCAAAAGTTGACCTGCTGGTGGCACTATAACAGGCCAATGTGAAAAAGGGTCGCATTTGTTCTTGACCTAGTGGGACTGTGAATGTGCGTACAAATAATTAAATATTAAAATATGGTTTTATGGTAATGATTCACTGAGACCCTGGATGGCTTGGTTCTAGGCTTTAACATAATTGCTTCGACATATTTTGAGAGATTTTTGCATATGATTTTTGCCACCAGTAAACCACTTCAGCATTAATTTCATCCGTAGACATATCAGAAAGTATTTAAACGTATTTTAAGCCTCTGATCATGACATGAATAAACAAACAAAAAAAAGTGCGTGCATTTGCACATTTTTTTGTCAAAATTGCGGAAACTACATATCCCATAAACCATTGCGATAAGCAAACAACGTGATATGGGGGCTATGGTTTTCCGCAGAAGATGAAGATGCCTTGTGAAGGAGCACATGTGCCGAGCAGTTTAGTTTGCCACCTTTGCCTCTTGCGTGTCGTGTTGTCTCTTATATTTCTTTGCCGTGGAACTGAGTTTAGGCTGCTACAAAATGCCGCAATGTTTTGTTCCTGACTGCAACCACCGACTGTACGTCAATAACTGCAGTTTCCACAGATTCCCCAAGAATAGCTCAACAAGGAGACGCTGGATTACATATATTAGGTAAGGATAATATGTAACGATGTTGTCGTGGCTCTGCAGAAGTTTGAAGGCTATCATATCATATAGGCCTAGTCATGTATTTTGGGGAACATGTTTTGACATTTGCGATCATCAGATGATAGTTTGTCTTTATTTTACCCCCCACTGGACATCCGCCCATAAAGTCCGTAATACTCCGAATATATTATACAACATGAAAACCGGTAGCCCTGGATGTTAACTCATCATTCGGAATCATTTTGCACTGTAATAGTCCGTATTTTCTCAATAGATATGTGTTTTAATCACGTCTGTGCACCTGCACGCCATTGTTTCCACATACTTCCTGTTTACATTGAGTTGGCTCTGGTCCAGAGGGGGTCCAACCTATGTTCCCCAGGTTCTATGTTCCCCACCTCACAGCATTAGTTTAGTGAGGTTATGGTTAGGGGTAGGTTTTTCTGTACCCCGGCCCTACTCAACTTCAGTCAAAATAAACAAAACTACGTCGCTAATCCCCTAACCAAAGGTATTTTTCAGTCTGTCAGTCAGTCAGTCAGTCAGTCATCTATGACAGGGGTGTGTCTGTGAGCCTGCAGTGTTAGTTGTTTGTGACTTTATTGTGTCTGTGTCTGTGTGTGTGTGTGTGTGTGTGTTTTTATGTATAAATTCAACTTTATTTATTCCTAAACTTTATATTACCCAAAGTAGTATACTCGAGTCTATACTGTAATAACTCAATAACTCAATACTGTAATAACTCAACTATAGCTAGACATGGGATTGCTGCATATAATTGTAATAATAAAATAATGATTACTTCATCACGCCTAACTAGCCCTACTAACGTGTACATAACTTGGAATGTATTGTTACTACGTGTACATAACTTGGAATGTATTGTTGCTACATGTACATAACTTGGAATGTACTGTTATTTACTTTCAGGCGTGGAGACAGGCAACCCAATCACAATTCCAGAGTGTGCAGCTGCCACTTTACAAAGGGAGTTCAGAAGGGTCCAATATGGTTCCCCGCACGCGTGAAGGGCATTCCTCCCGTTGAGGAGGACCTCGCTGAGGAGGCCAGTCCACCTGGGGAGGATGGACCACCTGTGGAGGACAGTCTGGACAAGGAGGACAGTCCACCTGTGGAGGACAGACAGTCCTCCACAAGGAGGAGGACCGTCTGCACTGGGATCATCCACAGGGACCATCCATACTGTATATGGGAATAAAAGGGACAAGGAGCGACACAGATATCTCCATATATGGCCATTCATTTATTAGTGAATACATTTCCCCCGTTGACTTGAAAGGGGAAAATTCAAATGGTAAGACGGAATTCATTTGCAGGTGTGACTCACGTCACGGCAACCACACTTGCAATTTCCTAGAATGGCACCTTTCTAGTTATGTTTTATATAAACGATTGCAGTATGCTTTGTCGGCCAGTCTGTCAGTCACCGATAGCCCCGCTTACATGCATGAGCGGACAGACATACAGATAAGAGAGAACGCTGCATTCAGACTTAGGGGCAGTCCCCTGCATTAAAGTAGCCACCAGCACACACACACACACACACACACAAAAAAAACAAGCGCAAATGCTCCCAATGGTGCCATATGTGTGTGTGTGTGTGTGAGTGAGTGATTGAGAGAGATTCTACTGCAACGGGACGTCACGTTACCCTGTCCTGGTGCATGATGATGTGATCATGTGCATCTATCCTCCTGTGCGTCTTTGACCAGGTCAAATTGACCTGGCCAGTAACGTTTTGGAAACGCCACCTTAATTGTCTTCTTGCGATCATAAATAGCCTAAGAAACCACCAGCAAAATATCCTATATCCTTCATCAGATAAATAGTATTTAAAGGGGACCGGGTAAGGGGATATAAGAAATACAGTCCATTTTAGAAGTATTTAACTACAGCCTTTTTGTTATTATCGTGAATGCGCTTGTCCATGGACCAAGCCTATTTATGTTCTATGGGCCGTCGGGCGCAAATATGGATTGTTGATTGATGATAATAATGATAATATATGTAAGCACAACAACGCACATCCCCACTAATCTAATTGAAAGAGCATTGCAACTTATTTTTTTCACATGGTGGGGCTGTGCATTTGCATTAGGCTCTATTATTAGGATATTATTATTCATGGATACAGGGAAATGCGATGTATTTAATCATTTGCGTCACAGCCAGTGCTGTGTTCTACCTGTCACACAGGTATATGGAGTATGCTGTGAAGACATTTTCTTTGAAAAAGAGTATGCCCTCCTGAACCTTTCAAAGTAGCATATCTGATAGGCATTATGCACTGGCGTATGCCCTGGCCACACGAATAGCCACAGATCATAGATTATAGTATGCCCTCACAAAAAGTCTAGAACACACCACTGGTCACAGCTAACTAACCCGATTTAAAAGTGGGCACATGTAAACACCAGATCGGATTGATCTCACCCCATGTAAACACTTGATCCAAAACCTTCAATCGGGTTTATTTAGATCAGATTGGAATAAAGGTGTCATGTAAACGTACCTTATGACAGGTGTGTGTGTGTCTGTCTGTTGTAGAGTGCTTAGATAATTTGGAGCCTGCAGTGTTTTTTTTGTTTTGTTTTTTTTACTTTATTGTGTCTGTGTGTGTTTGTGTGTATACATTCAACTTTATTTATTCCTAAACCTTATATTATAGGGGGGCACGGTGGCGCAGTGGTTAGCGCTTCGCCTCACAGCTAGAAGGTCCTGGGTTCGATTCCCGCCGGGGGACGCTGTGGGCACTGGCGGCGTGTTCCTCCTCCGCGTCATCAGCGCCCACACCCTAGGTGGGGTTGGCGATAGGGCCTTTCTGTGTGGAGTTTGCATGTTCTCCCCGTGTCTCCTAGGGTTGATACCCTCACAAAAACATGCACGTAATCCTGGTCTCAATAATGCCTCCCCCTGGCCAGCCGGGGCGCCTGATGGAGGGGAAAGGAACTGGTTGGAATAACGTGTTCCTTCCACGCGCTACGTCCAAACCAGGGAAATTTCCACTGTCAGGTGAAAAGAAGCAACTTGGACTCCTCATGCATAGAAGGAAGCATGAGGTCAGTCCGTTGCCTCCCCAGGTTGGCAGAGGGAGAGCAGAGCCCAGGATTACATAGGCAATTGGCACTGGGTGAAAAAATGGGTTACAAAATTGTGGGATAAAAATTAGAGAAAAAAATAAAAAATAAACCTTATATTATCCAAAGTAGTATGTATTGTTGCACTACTGATCTTTACTTTCGTCAAATAACTTAACTGTAGCTAGAGATGGATTTGAAGAAATAATGATTACTTCATCATGCCTAACCCCTACTAACGTGTACATAACTTGGACTGTATTGTCATTTCCTTTCAGGCGTGGAGACAGGAGACCCACTGACAATTCCAGAGTGTGCAGCTGCCACTTAACAAAGGGACTTCAGAAGGGTCCAATATGGTTCCCTGCACGTGTGAAGGGCATTCCTCCCGTTGAGGAGGACCTGGCTGTCCAACTGTGGAGGACAGACCGCCCGAGCAGGGGCGTCACAAGGGGGGAGGAAAAGTGGGACTGAGTTACTAGGGCCCAAGGTGGAGGGGCCTTAATTATTTTATACTTTAGCTATTAAATAGCAGATATACAAGCTCACGCGCTGCGAGCTTGTAGATCTGCTATTTTTGAAAAGTCGTGACGATGTGTGCAAATCTTTGAATATATGTATTTTTTAAGCAAATATTTGTAACTCAAATTTTGCTTCTGGGGTG
The DNA here is from genome assembly GCF_963921795.1 of Nannobrachium achirus. Lineage (NCBI taxonomy): Eukaryota > Metazoa > Chordata > Actinopteri > Myctophiformes > Myctophidae > Nannobrachium > Nannobrachium achirus. The sequence continues at coordinate 14,935,494 of NC_137814.1, forward strand.
GTCCCTGGAACGAAATATTTTGAGATGGGGGGTCCGTGGCCAAATACATATAATTTTGGGGGGTCCTTCACATGAAGAATTGTGAGCACCACTGACATGGAAACATAGGTTTTTCATGAAAAACAAAGACTGGCACAAACTTTCACAATTTTTCAAAAATGGCAGATTTACAAGCTCGCAGCACGCCACTCGGTGCCACGCTGTGAGCCCATTCTAAATGTGTTTAACCTCCTCCCTCTATATGAAAAACATTCATGGGGGGCCCCGCAATCCTTGTTCCCCAAGACCCAGAATTTGGTGCGACATCCCTGTGCCCAAGGTGGAGAGTCTGTCCACGGAGGAGGAGGCTCCCGCACCGGGAGGCAAACTGGAGCCAAAGGTTTCATGATGGAATGGCGTTGAATTCAACGGGAGCCGGGGTGGACCAGCGTAGAGGTAGCTCTCCACCACAAACGGACTACTGCAGACCACTGCAAACTGGCAGTCGAATGAAGTCGGGAGATATGTGGTTTGGAACAGTTGTTAAAGAAAAGAAAAGCAGTGTTTATAACATTTATAAGTTATGGCATACGCTTGGTTTAGTTTCAGAGAAAATCTGACAGCTGTTTGAATGAGACGAGCCACACCACACAGTCCCACGCTGTGTCTGCATTTGAAGCACACATGCAGCCGTAGTAATATCAATATACCATGGATATGTGCTGTATTCAAAATTAGACAAAATAAATGTAGCCTACCGCATTTTCGAAAGGGTCCCTTGCAGCCAACTATCTCTTCTCTGTGAGCCTGCTTCTACCTTAAGAATAAACACTATCATTATCTTGGAATTAATTAACATATTGCACATACATTTTCCTGAACCATTTGTCAAAGGTCGTAGTAATTCAATGATCTTTGTTCATACACTTGTCCACCCGGCTTCCATTAAACCTTTGGCTCCAGTTTGCCACCCACTGCGGAGGAAGAAGATGCCACATCTGACCATTTTTTCTCTACACTACAGTATGTAGTGTATTTACACTTAAGGCACACGGCTCACTAAAGCTGCTGTGGTGAACTGTTTTCTGTCAGGATAAATCACGTGAACACGCTCGTCAGACCAGTAGACAGAATGTTATTAATGTTACAGGTTTCTTTAAATACAATGAAAAAACAACAATGACTTATTTTGTGAGAATTGACTTGTGACCTAACTACTAATACCCATAAGCCTTGCTATTGGTAGCAGCAAAACAACTTATGTTAACAGTGAAGTGTTGGTTTAGACTACATGTCCCACCATGGCTTCCTTCACATATCCAGTATCCACTGATCCCCAGTTCCTTTAAGGCCTGTGACTTTGCAAATAGATAAAAAGTCAAACGGCTGTGGACATTAGAGAGGAGATGACAATCGGGTACAAAGCACTGCATCATCACTTTGAGTTGTGCTTCTCTCACCATTCAATAGCATGACATTTAATTAATTGATTACACTAATCCCTGCTGTCACATTTCAGACCACTTGAATGTGAGAACCTGTATAAAAGCAGCTAATATGTAGCAGAGCTCAATCAGCTCATCGGCTGGAAATATAAGGGCTTATGAAAGGGTTGTAACTATCATTAATTACATAGACACTGACTGTTACACGTAGAGCCCAAATTATATATTGTTTTGGCCAATAAATCTGCCCTTATTATGGGTTACTTAATTATTTATGCTTGTCTGTTTGAATGCTGTTTGCAGAATGTTGTTTGCTGTTTATTAGACTTATCCAGTAGAGGGAGCTCTAATACACATGTGAACTGCTGCAGCATCTGAACAGGCCTCATTCAATCAGAACCTCAGTGAACGCTTCTCTGCCACAGAAGCAGCAGCATCAAGCTGCATCAGGAGTGGACTGTCTGTCCAGCGGTGTCCAGCAACACCAGCGGATGGTGACCGTGATCCAGGATCAGGGTCACACCACAGGGAGTGACTGTGGTCCATAGCGTTAGTGGAGCGCTATGGACCAGAGCTAGGTGAGCCCCAGCCTTGGACAGCAGCTCATGGAGGCCTTTTCTGCCCAACGGACAGACCCAGCGCTTTCTCTTCACCACCGTCACTAGCTTTGCCATGTCCACCATGATCACACACACACACACACACACACACACACACACACACACACACACACACACACACACACACACACACACACACACACACACACACACCGTGTCATCAGTGCCCAATGCCCATACCATAGGTGGGGGTGGCAAAAGGGCCTTTCTATGTGGAGTTTGCATGTTCTCCCCTTGTATCCTAGGGTAGGTACCCTCACAAAAACATGCAGTTATCCTGGTCTCTATACCGCCTCCCCCTGACCAGCCGGGCTACGTCCAACTGGGGAAACTTTTCCCCCGTCAGGTGAAAAGAAGTGACTTGGACTCCTCAGGCATTGAAGGAAGCATGAGGTCAGTCCATTGTCACCCCAGGTTGGCAGAGAGAGTGTAGCGCCCAGGATTACATTAGACAATGACACCGGGTGAAAAAAGGGGTTACAAAATTGTGGGATAAAATAAATAAAAAGGATTTGATGGCAGTCATCTTGCAAAGGGAGCATCAAGAAGTGATCAATGAGGTGGTTGATATGTATTTACCTTGATTATTTTGACAAGTTGAGAATTTGAGACTGGCAATTGTAATACTTTTCACACAATGACAGCTTATACTGTGGATATTTTAGTTTTTTTCTGTTACAGATACTCAATCGTTTTAATTTTGACTGACTTCTATATAATGAATCCTCAAATGTCATATAAAATGTATGTTTTATAGCTTTTTCAGTGTCAAACTGTTCGGAGTACCGCTTTACTTACAAGTAAAAGTAGCCCACTATTTGAGTAACCTACTCGTTACTTTCTAGCCTGGCATTAGCCAGACCGATACCATGGTGGAACGTGCGAGTGAATCCACTTTCAGTCTGGTTAATGCCAGGTTACACTTTGAGAACCAAAGCAAAGCTGTGTTTACATACATGTATCTCACCGGCTGTTAACTTGACCATCATTCTAATAAATGCTCAGACGTATATTTCCAAATAATTTATTAAGGTATACAAATACAAAACACCTCTCTTGGTCTCAGTCTATCATAAAATAGGAAGGTCTTGGCGGTTTCTAGCAAATCCTTGACGTCAGTGTCGTTACCAGGCATGTATCATCACTTCACAGGCAGTGACTGCACAGCTTGACCCGTGCACTGAATAGCAGTGGTGGAAAATAAAACTAAGTAAATGTACTCAAATATAATTTAGTGTTTCCAATTTTCAATACTTTTACTTCTACTCCACATCTCAGAGGTAAATATGGTACTTTTTACTCCGCTACAATTATTTGAAACTTTACTTTTTTGAGATTCTGGATTACTATTACAAAACATTATACCACTTCAGCCCTAGGTATACTACTTAGGCTATTTGAAAATGGTCGATCCAAGAGCTCACAATGTGTCACATTGTACAACTACAATACTTACCTTGTACAATACTTTTGTACTTTTTCTCAAGTAAATCCTGAATACCAGACTATTACTTGTGACAGTATTTCTAAATTGCAGTAAAGAATTTGAGTACTTCCACCACTGCTGAATAGCAAGTCGTTGTCAACCTCGTTCCATATTTCAGCTTTTCTTGTAAGTTAACCACTTCAGTAGTTTCCAACCGACAATGACCAAGCCAATTGAACACGGTTTTCAACTGATTCCACATCGATTTCTGCTCGTTGAAACTGTAATGAAAATCAGACCTCTCGCATAAATGTAAAAAAGAAATGTACATACACTCATGTACATACGATCCATGATTGCTGATGGACACAGAACTACATATGGGCACATGGATTGAGATGAATCATTGGTCCTCTTGCATTGATCTCCAAATGCTGGACAACATTATTGAAAAACAAATGGTCAAATCTGCTTGTGATGATATTCAAGTCCTTTTTCATAAAAAGAGTTTCTGCCAAAGACCAAACATGGGGGAGTATTTAACAATACAAATTAACAAACAGCAGAAGGGGGACTGACTGGCAATGAGGTGGGGTCAAGAAACTTTAGGAAAAGACAGGTTATTTTGCATTTTATTTTGTCTTGTGCTTTGGCCTTTAAAAACAGAGAATGCAACATACACGTATCGTTTGGCTGGAGAGCCACAGGTCGATTAACAACTTCTGATTTGACCTAAAATTATATCATAATTTTCTCTATTTCAGTCAATAACTTTATTGAAAAAAAAAAAGAAAAGAAAAGTCCTTGAAATTACTCATTTTGTGCAGACTAGGTTCTCAGTCTCTTCCACTGAAGTGGCTCAGTACACACACAGTCCTACTGGACTGATGTACTGCTCAAAGTCTTTTATGACCACAGTATGCACATCTGTAGCTCGTTAAAATCAAGGAAGGGGCTTCCGTTATTAGATTTCTCCCAGTGTTCTCAGGCTTCCTTTAAGAGCAGCTGCCAGGGGAACGCTCCCAGCAACAGACTGGTCCTCTGCCAGACCAACAGAGCCCCGAGGACCTCCTCCACAGACGGCGACGAAAAGATGCGACAGGGTCTTCAGACCAGCTCAAGTACCTGCAGGGAAAGGATCGGAAATATTGTAAGCAGGGACGATGAGAATTTCCCCCCTCCGTGGTCAACATCCATGGTTTCAAATTCAACCGTAACAAACTGTACATCGTGAGTTTAGAGCTTGTTAATTTGTATTCATGGGTTTCATTTGTAGTCCTACACCGTCCATGTTAAGGAACAAACACAGGTGTTCTGATCGGCACAGCACAGCGGTCTTCGACAGGGGGTCCGGGACCCCTAGGGGGTCCTCAGAGATACTACAGGAGGGCCGCCAAATCTTTGTGTGATAGAATCATGTTTTTTAGGCCTGACCTAAGTTTTTCTGAAAAAAGTCAAATATTATTCAACAATTACTAAAACAAATATGTTGCTACATACTGTACATGTATTGTACTACACTAAAATGTGTTCCAGGCCTGAATGGGTTGAACCACTTGAACCCTAGCATCCCTATTCTGAGTGGGACATTAGCCAAAAATAGCAGATCTACAAGCTTACAATGCCTCGCAGCGCAAAGAGGTTCAAGTGGTTCACCTCATTGATCCTGCTTATTGATCAGGGCTTGTCTCAAGCCCACTATTGAGCCTTTTTCTAATATTTTGTGCAAAGAAAACGGCTAATTCTGACAGAACTGGTAATCTTTTTTATTGGAGTGACAGAGTTTGTGGCTGACCACCATCTAAAATTAAATGAAGTAAATAAATACAAATATATAAAACAACGATTCATTAATGTGCAATTAAGTGTTATTTGGCTATGTATTGAATAGTACTGTAATAATTACTATAAAATGTCCATGTCTCTTCAGCTCCTTATAGCAGAAAATGCATATTTATTTAATTAAAAATATCTATTGCACTACATTTTACTAGGGCATTTAAATACAGACATATGGCAAGTGACCTTTTTACTTTTGGAAAGTAATATTGAAGAAACTTAACTGGTTAATGTCTGTACCGTCACTTTAAAAGCATCATTTTGTTTCCCCGGGCAGCACTGGTTGGCAGGTATTGTTACACTTTTAGACTGACATGTTTGTGACAGCGTGGGTGATTAGATTTATTTCTTGATCGCTTCGTCTTGATTGTTTAAACATGGCGTCATGCGCCGCTATGCTCAATAACAGGCTCGACAAGGCTAAAGCTTATTGTTACCGGGTCTCAATAAATTTGTTATTGAGTTTGTAATGGGCTGGGGTTTCGAGCTCCATCCCTAATCATGAATGTATCGTGTATAAATGTGAACAGGTACATTTGGAAGTGTTAACTTGATTCCAAAGTGCTCAAACAAAAGGATCACTTATGGACTAGAAAGGCTGCAATACGAAAACGCAGAGCATAAAAGGAAATTCAAAACACAGACCTTGATTGTTCCTTGGCTGTTTGCTGCAATAAGCACATTTGACTCCTGAAAGATATGGAAACACAAGAATATCAGAACATTTCATTTACAGGCTTCCACGGCTCCTGGAAAAAAATCTATTGACTCTTATTTAGGTGTGCAGTAAAACTTGCTTTTATTGTGATATAACAATCCTGCCTCGCACTTAGATGCGAGGCATGTAGGCAATGCATAGAAAAGGCGCTGATGGATTTGACCTTGCTATATACGCACGCACGCACGCACGCACTCAATTCTTGCACTGGGCCATATGTGCCTTTATGCCTCTACTACAGTAGTGTAAAGTAACTAGTAAGTACATTTACTCAAGTACTGTATTTTAGTACTTTAGACATCACTGATATCGCCACCTGTACTGCGCATGCGTTGCTGCCATGGCAACAGCCGAATGCTCAAAGAGTGCCCAAATTTGGAGATGACTGACATCACTGATACGTTGTGATACAATTGAGGGAGCCTTGTAAGAAATCCTTTTGAATCGTTAATACAGAGATTCATTGCAGAATTCATACAGAAATTCAACATTACTTCTGAGACTCCTCAGGGCTCCAAATTAACTTTTTTTACTTGGTAGCACTGGTGCTACCAGTTTAATTGTAACAGATTATTTCTACATTGCAGTATTGATCTTTTACTTTTTCCACCACTGATGTTAATAATAATTCTCACCCCATCAGGCAAGGCCCTCCAGCACACAGCGCTGACAAACTCATTGGTGTCGTCCTCTTTCTTGTCCTTGTCCAGGACACTCTTCACCGTGTCAAACTTAAACGTCAGCAACGTCTTGGACAGGCCCTTGTAGTAGAGGTACAGGGAGTTGTTCTCACTGCCTGTCAACACAAACACACACTATTAGAACAGGGTTTCTCAAAGTTAGAAAACAGACCCATGTACATGGAAAAGATTTTCGTTCCAATGAATATTTTTACTAGAGATGGACCGATTGCAAAATTCTTGGCCGATACCGATCCTCCGGTTTTATGAAGGTCTGACCTGCCAAAACCGATTTTTCCGATACCGATTTCTTTAGCTACTGTAAGAACTAGAAAATAGGGTTGCTCAAATACCCTTTTTTCAGGCCAAGTAGGCCTACAAGACATACTTCAATTTGAGTACCAATAAGCTAGAAGAACACTAATGCCAAATCAATCACAATAGTACAATATCCAAAAACACAGACAATATCCAGTCTAATATGACCGTCTGTTTTTTTTTTCTTCTTTTTGGAGACAACATTGACACAGGATTATGGAATATATCCTTACATTGCAGTAATCAGCACCATCTGTATTCTGTAGGCTGCCACTAAATAGACTGGCTGCTACTTGCTAATGTTTACTTTAGTCACAGGACCAGAGCATCATGCTGTGCAGTGCCATAGACACAATTGGCATAAAACCGGTTTTATGTCAGTGACCTGCCGATCACCGATTCGGCCGGTTTGATATAATACCTGCCGATTTTTGATATTGGCCGATACCGATGTCCATCCCTAATTTTTACAGTTAATATAGCAAGTTACTAGGAATTAGAGGTGGGCGATATGGAAAAATACAATATCATGATATTTTCCGTTCCAATGAATATTTCTACAGTAAATATAGCAAGTTACTGCTTCATACACCAAATATCAAAACAAAAACACTCTTTCAGTATTGACATTTACCACAAGCCACATAGTCTCCATTGGAGGCCAGGCCAACAAAGTTCTTCTCGTTGATGTGACCCTTGAAGGAGCGTAGACAGTGAGGTTTGTTGACGTTCCACAGCTTCAGCTGGCTGTCTGTTGAGCTGGTGGGGAAAAGGCACACATTCATTTATGTAAGCCATTTACCAGCCTCGTGCCACAACCCTGAAACAGAGGTAAATCAGCCAACAACCCACGGCCCTCGAATGCAGTGTTGTTTTTGACAGAAAATTTGTATTTAGTTTTAGTCATAGTCTTTTGAATAAAATGTAATTAGTTTTAGTCATAATTTAGTCACCTGAAAAGTATTAGTTTTAGTCTAATTTTAGTCGACTAAATATCATAAGATTTTAGGCGACTAAATCTATAAGTTGATTTAGTCGACTAAAACTTTTTTTGGCAGGCCTTGATGGCATCGTAATGACTGATTTTACACTTGGTTGTGTGCTGAAAATAGCAGATCTACAAGCTCACAACGCGTCGCAGTGTTGTGTATTTTCAGCATGCAACACCTGAGAGCAACCAAACATAAAATGACTCTCCCTCCCTAACGTTTTAGTCTAGTTTTTATTTTGTTGAAGAAATTGTCAATATATTTAGTCTTAGTTTTAGTCACCACAGCTTAGTTTTTGTTTAGTTTTTTTTTAGTTTTCGTCAGTGAAAAAAACACAGTTGACAAACATTTTTCGTCATAGTTTTAGTCGACGAAATCAACACTGCTCGAATGGTAAATTGCTTTTCTACCACTTCTACCATATAAATGAAAGAAAACACAGTTGTAACTCGCAAGGTTATTTAGTTATACAACTGCAACACAACAGTGGGCGGGGTACATGAGCCATCTCAAGGTTGTTGACTGATTTACCACTGTTTTAAGCCAATCAGAATCCAGTATCTTTGACCACAAAAAGTGGTAGAAACAAACATTTTACAGGATACAGAGTCTAATTAAAAATGGGCATGAGGGTGCAAAACATCTTCCCTGTTCTAACAGATATGGCTGATTGTGCCATTTCGATCTTGAGGGCGACCTTAAAAACCCATTCAGGCCTAGAATTATTGAATGCTTTAACCAGTGAAAAATAGCAGATTATACAAGCTCACAGCACCGAGTGCACCGAGTGCCGCGCTGCGAGCTTGTAGATCTGCTATTTTTGAAAAAGTCGTGAAAATGTGTGCAAATCTTTGAATATATGTATTTTCAAAGCGAACGTTTGTAACTCAATATTTGAGATGCGGGTCCGTGGCCAAATAAATATCATTTTGGGAGTCCTTCACATGAAAATGTTTGAGAACCACTGACATAGTAGTCTCTCAAGAACAGACTAACTGAGCTCCAGTTAAGTGAAAAGGACCTTTTCTTTGACGATGGCTGGTCAGATTGCTGACATAGAAACATAGGTTTTTCAAAAAACCTTAGAAGGATTCAAAAGACACTTATAGAATCGGGTCAAAATGCTAATTTTCACAATTTTTCAAAAATAGCAGATCTACAAGCTTGCAGCGTGGCACTCGGTGCCGCGCTGTGAGCTTGTAGATCTGCTATTTTTCAATAGTTAAAGCATAAAATAATGATACACAATAATGTGTACCCTTTCTAAATGGGTTAATTTGTGAAGTTGGCCAACCATTCTTTGGTTGTTTGGTTCACAAACAGGACTGAATACAACTCCCTGCCATGCATGCAGGCAATGTCATAAATCAATGCTTTCAAAAAGGTAGAACTGCAGAGCACCTTTTTAGCACACATTGCCATCTAATATTGGTCACTATGTGGATCGTGGATCTACACTACAGTTGTGTCTGTACAAATAACCTTTTGGCCTCTTTGAAATGCTTGATTAAGCCTAAGTGCCCGTGGTGATATGGAATCTCAATGGCAGTTGCAGTGTGGCTGCTTCAGTGAAAACATATCATCGCGAAATCCCTCATGCAAGAGGAAGCGCCAACTTACGCAGAGACAATTTCCTCTCCGTTGACAAACTTGGCGTAGGAGACGGCTTTCCTGTGGCCTTTGAACACCATGATTGGCTGCTTAGTGTGGCGGAGGTCGTAATAGTGCACGCAGTGGTCTATGGAGAAAATAAGACAATTATAGGACAGATTGAAAATCCATTATTTACTCAAATGGATTCTATGGGGTCCTTTCAAAGGTTTGTGAAGTATGTGAACTAGAGTCTAGTCATGTAGTGCATGCGTCTGTTCCCTGTCCTTTCTTTTGTCCTGGTCTCTAATATTCAGTGTAAGAGCATAGATACCAGTAAGACTCCCGAATCGGGAGATAAGCGACCGTCAGGTCCCAGCGTGATTTTAGGGCAAAATGTGTAGGAGCAGTGTCAAAAAATGTGTTTGAAAAAATCGGCCTGATGGTGGCGCTATATGGGACAGATCCATGTTGATGACATGAGTGTAGACACACTGTGTACCGATTTGCGTGATTTTAGGGCAAAATCTGTAGGAGCAGTGTCCAAAAATGTGTTTTAAAAAATCGGCCTGATGGTGGCGCTATATGGGACAGATCCATGTTGATGACATGAGTGTAGAGCAAGTGTGTACCGATTTGCGTGATTTTAGGGGAAAATTTGTAGGAGCAGTGTCCAAAAATGTGTTTTGCAAGAATCGGCCTCATGGTGGCACTAGAAGAGGGCCATGTGAGAATTGAGTTGAGGGGTTGTGGTTTGGCAGGCAAGGAGTGTGTGCAAAATTTGGCATGGATCGGGGCAACGGTTGCGGAGATATGAGCAGGGCAAAAGTATGATGTGTGAGGTGTGACAGACAGAGTGACGGACTGACTGACTGACGGACAGCTGGTCGAGGTTTTGATAGATATGAGCAGGGCAAAAGTATGACGTGTGAGGTGTGACAGACAGACTGAGTGACGGACTGACTGACGGACAGCTGGTCGAGGTTTTTATAGTAACTGTGACCTGACGGTCGCAATAATATTTCTTGCACAACAGTTACACATTTCTCAATAATACGTTGAAAGATATAGCACTGACGAAGGTCCAATGACCAAAAAGTTTGTACATTTTTGCACCCATCACTTTGAGCACAGAGCACTTTAAGAGCATGTTAAAAATCAAAAGATCAAAATCAAGAGTATTTTCATAGTCTCTGTGTAAGGAGCTTCCTTAAAAGTTTATGTAGAGAGCAAGTCTTTTTCTGCCAGACCATCATACCTGCAGTCAACCCTGTACAAACAGTTCAATCCCTTGTATGAGACATGGAAAGCCTACTGTGGGAGCATTGGGCAAAGGTTGCCCCATGGTCAACAGCACTGCAGCGCTCCAGGCTCTGATGCTGGATAGGACAGAGTAGAGGGGGCAATCTAGCTCTGGTCCATAGTGTTAGTGGAGTTCTCCCTAACGCTATGTTCCTCTAGCTCCCGAATCCTTGGCAAATCCGGAAAGACCCGTCGTCTGGTCTGTAAATAACAAAAACTGTTTCGCCCCTCACCAAACCAAAGGTATCAGTGGACAGTTGAAAGCTTAATCTACTTAGTGGTCGAGCCCCCCACCACACGATTAAAATACATTTCTAGGGGTAAATGAAAAATATTCCACCGGATGGAGACACTCTTCCTGGTTGAAGACTGTTTTTACGAAACATCGCTTCCAACGTCGCAGAGTTGAATAACACCCACTGAGACAATGCTCTGTGTAATTTGGTCCTCTGACCTGCGCGGCAGTAGTGAGTTGGGACCCTGATGGTGACGACAAATAGTGAAAAACTAGAAGAAATGGAGTCTCCATCCGGTAGAATATTTTTCATTTTGCCCTAGAAATGTATTTTAATCGTGTGGTGGGGGGCCCAGACTGCGTCCACTAAGTAGAGTAAGCTTTCCACTGTCCACTGATACCTTTGGTTTGTTGAGGGGCGAAACTGTTTTTGTTATTTTCGGACCAGACAATGGGTCTTTCCGGATTTGCCAAGGATTTGGGATGTAGAGGAACATAGCGTTAGGGAGAACTCCACTAACGCTATGGACCAGAGCTAGGGGCAATCCAGGAGTCCCAAGTTAGTGTTGGCTAATCTGCACCCTCCCTGCATGACGTTTTCTATATAATCTGTATGAATATTTTAGCCCAATATGTTAGTCACTGTAGTGTGACTGGAATTTAACCCATTTTCAGCACACAGGGTGTGGGGTAGGGGGGAAAAAAGAGCAGTTCAAGTACACGATTTCCAAATATTGAGGGTTTAAGTGGTTAACTGCCCCTGTTGTAATGACGGTTGGTTAGAGCAGGGGCTCCCAAACTTTTTTGTCTCAGGGCACCCCATAAATATTGTTTTTAATCCGAGGCACCCCTAACATTATAATTTTCACTCCCAGCACCTTGTATTTATAGCATATCGTCGTTGGCGGGTGGAAACCTTGTATGTCCAAAACCGTTAATTTTGTATTTATCATCTATAAAATGTACTAAACTAGTGAAAACAGCAGATCTACAAGCTGTGAGGCGTTGTGTGCTTATAGATCGGCTGTTTTCACTAGTTTTGTGAGACAGTCTTGTATGATGAAGCAGGGCTTTGCATGCTTTACCAAAAATCAAACCTCGTTCGAAGTGGAGCTGTGAATTTGAGCAGTTCCAGATCTATGCTTTTGATTCTGTGTTTTAGATCTATGAATTCTAAGTGTTCTATATATAAATTCTATGTGTTCTAGATCTATAAATTGTGTGTGTGTGTGTGTGTGTGTGTGTGTGTGTGTGTGTGTGTGTGTGTGTGTGTGTGTGTGTGTGTGTGTGAACTGTAAACTGTTCCTATGAGTGAGTGGTGAGTGTGCCTGGCCTGCACAAAACAGCGCCCCTCCTTTAACTAGTGTGTTGTGTGTGGCCACTCAAGGTATTGCCAGACTACGGACACGGCCAGCCAGCCAGCCACCCAGCCACCCACCCACATACCCACGGACATACCTGTCTATTGGGAGCTTGTGTTCCACAGCTCCAAAAACATACACATTTGTAACTTGGAGATACAAGGTTTCTGCCCGACAGTGACAATATTTTAGTGATTATGTTGCAAGGAAAACGTTGAGATAATAGCCATTTTGGTTAGAACTGACTGAGAATAACTGTGTACTTCAAGTTTAAAATGTTTTTTCAAGTGTCCAAATAAACTCCAAATATTATCAAATTATCTCGCGGCACCCCTGGACTGCAGTCACGGCACCCCAGGGTGCCCCGTCACCCACTTTGAAAAGCCCTGGGTTAGAGAGCGTAAACTGATGGAGGAGGAAATGAAAGCTGGGATTCTAACCTGCACAGCCAAAGGCCAGATGATACCTAGAGGTTGGACTAAACTTCACACAGCACACGTTGGCTTTGGCCTCGATGCTGGCCACCGAGTTGTCAAGGTTAGTCGACCACAACTTCACTGGAAAACAAACAAAACAAGCAATCAGGCATGTGATCAATCAGGGTAAACAAAACCGCAGCAAACAATAGATCGAGCACCGAAGTCTGACATCATTTACTCATCCTACCTGGGTCCCGTTTTTATCTCCCCTATTCTGAATACCCATAGACCTTTTTGATATTGCGTCATATAAGAACCATGTTTCAAAAATAAACAAATTATCTCTACGGTTTATGGATGTGAAGAATCAACTGGTGGCTAGAAAACGCTAATGTTACTGCCACCGCCAGAAACAGACAGTAGTTACTTTATCGCCAGAAACAGACTGTATCAAATATGAGTGATTGCCTATCGTAAACAATACTGAGCCACCTCTCAACAACATCGCAGAGACAGTTTGTTTATTTTTGGACCACGATTCTTATGAGACTACAGTATTTTAACACACTGAATGCCGTTGATTAAACACTGATTTAATCGCCGAGCATTTCCGGATTTTCGCTACGATATTATTTTCTTTCACTCAGAACAGAAAAATACCTCCCGTTGCATTGTGGGAATTGGAGTGTTTCTCTTCAGCCGCGGCTACCCCAGACGGCAAGCTACGGTTTAATATAAAACCCTATCAGACTCTTGTCAAACTCTGTCGACAGCTCTGGACGACATCAAAGAGTTTGACGAGTGCACTTTTCGTCGGCATCCAGTGTACTAAGAAGAACCAATGTTATTCTAGAGAAATGACTTCCGTGAACCAGGGCATGAACGAGTGACGGCAGGACTTTGGGGCTCAATCGGACCTCAGTTGTCTGGCGGTAAAACAACCATCTGCCCCGAATCACTGCACAAGGTGAAACCTCTTGGATTTAACTCTCAAATACCTGGAACGCGCCCAAGTCGCGTCAGACTTTAACCACTTTAACCATTATTTTATGCTTTAACTTTAGAAAAACAGCAGATATACAAGCTCACAGCGCGGCACCGAGTGCCGCGCTGTGAGCTTGTAGATCTGCTATTTTTGAAAAATCTTGAAAACGAGTGCAAGTCTTTGAATATCTTTGACCCGATCTTTGACCCGACTTCTAAATCCTTCCTCTAAATCATGCTGTCCTCAAACCTTTTCATGTCAAGGACCCCCAAAATTACAGGTATTTGGCCACAGACCCCCCATCTCAAAATATGTTGTCCCAGGGACCACCCAGAAGTAAATATTTGAGTTAAAAAGGTTCGCTTTTAAGTAGATATATTCAAAGACTTGCAAAGAAAATCATGATTTAAAAAAAATAGCAGATCTACAAGCTCGCAGCGCGGCACTCGGTGCTGCGCTGTGAGCTTGTATATCTGCTATTTTTCAATAGTTAAAGCAGTCAATAATCTTAGGCCTAAATGGGCTAAGCAAACCGTTATTGTGCCTTACCTTTAGCGTCATCAGAACCAGAAGCTAAGAGTTTGGGATCCATCAGATTGAAGTCAACGCTCCAACATCTTTTTTCATGCTCCTGAAAAAGGAACATAGCATATATTAAAAGTTGGATGATGGTGCTTTCTTTCTTTGCTTCCCTTCTAGTCTCCAGAACATACTGCAACGACAACTTGGACAAGATGGACTCAGGGTGAAGTGTGGGTTATGACAGAAAGAATAAGATCACAGATACAAGCGGCCGAAATGAGTTTTTTCAGATGGGTGGCTTCTCCCTTAGAGCAGTGGTTCTCAACCTTTTCAGGCCGCGACCCCCAAAATAATCATATTTATAACTGGTGACCCCTCCACCCTGACGAGCACTAAGAGTTGAGCCATTACATTTTGTATAACACGGTTCTATTGTGAACATAGCAGAACTACATGCTCACAACGCCTCGCGTTAAGCATGTAGATCGGCTATTTTCACAATTTCTGCCTCTAATATTTGACAATTTGGCCACTGTTTAATTTGTCATTTTAGATGTATATATGGCGATTATGAAAAAAAAAAAGAGTGCGATTATATCAAATAACTGGTATTAGTGCGATTGTGTATTAATTATGACGGGCCTACCTGGTAGACCTTTGACCGCTGGCCAGTGAAGCCGTCCCATAGGATGACCGTCCCCTCATAGTCACTGCTGGCCAGCAGGTTCTTGTGGTAACTGCTCCAGCTGATACAGCTGCTCAAAGGTAAAACAAACCAAGGCTGGGATAAGTAGGGCTGTCACCATTATGACATTTTACATGACGATTAATTGTCACTCAAATAATTGCGATTAAAGTTTTAATTGTGTTTCTGTCGTTGACAATTACATTTCTGTTTGGCTTTTAGGCTTAAAGTTGCACATGGCAGATATGACACATAACCTAAATAAATATACAAAGAAATGACTGACATATTTGACAACTTTATACTTAAAAAAAGAACATTGATAGTGGAAATAGCCGATCTACAAGCACACGATGCGATCTACAAGCTCACAACGCGTCGCGATGCGCTGTGAGCTTGTAGATCTGCTATTTCCACTATTTTTGGACTTTTAAAAAAATATATGAAGATTTTTCAACATGGAAACGATTATGACGATAATGTCAAATAATTGCGATTAGACGATTATGTAATAATTGTGACAGCCCTACGGATAAGTTCACTTCTTCAGTTCAGACTGAGTCACATCTTTAGGAATCAAATTTGAATTCAAATAAGTAAATATGTGGCCCATAATCACATTTCAAATGAGTAAATACGTGGCCCATAAGCATAATCCCATTTCAAAGCAACTAGGAATGTGGTTCAATCCGATTCCAATCTGGATCCCAGCATCCCAGCTAACACAGGGATGCTGACAGAACCTTCGCTAGAAACCCCAGGACAACGATCCACTCGTCCTAGACTCTTCGCCCTCCTGGCCCCTAAACTGTGTAATGAACTGCAGACTCACTCCCTAGCTTCCGCCATAGTCTGAGAACTCACCTCTTCAGGCTCCACCTTAGCCCATAGCACTTAGCGTTACAGTAGCCTACCTTCGGTGGCCATAGAGGCTTTTGCAATGGCAAACAAATGTAGATCACATTTTTATATAGAACGACTGTGTTTAACTTCAATGTATGTATTAGTAGTAACTCTGAGGACCCCCTAGGTCCCGGATCCCCTGTTGAAGAGCCCTGCCTTAAGAAGAGATCTTGCAGCGTTGCCATGTACCTGATTTTGGAGTTGCAGGTCATTTCATTGACTGGGTAGTGAATGTCTACAGCATCCTGGATCACTGTGCCATACTCAAACACTTTGATCTTCTTGGTTACGCCAGCAATGGCAAAATAGTCACAGTCACGGTCAAACTCAATACTGGAACACAAAGAAAAGGCACATGACAAATTATTAACACAATATCTGTGTCAAAAAGGGTTCAACGACTTAGGCCGTTTTCAATCATTTCTTTCATGTCTAAACAAGGATTCTGGTCCTCCTCATCACATCAATTCTTTTCTCTGAGAGGAAAACAAGGCCTAGAGCCCCCTCTAGTGGTCACAACTGATACATGTAGTTGAGTTTTGGTTTTTTGGCATCTAATGACAACCACGCTACTGCAATCAAGAAAATGGCATGTTGTGAAATAAAACTGAAGCTTGGCTCTGTTTTTGGCGCATGCTGTCCAAACTGTTCCCAGAGACCATATTGTTGTGTTTTCTTTTAATCCTTATTTATCCTGGACATGACATGAGACTGACATGGGAATCTGGTGTAGACTGATATGCAGTGGTGGAAGTACCCAGTTAAATTTGTTTAAGAGCGTAAAGTACCAATAACAATAGAATATACATCAATGTCTTAACATTTTCTAACACATGATCTACAATCATTTTGTATCTGATCTAGGAGTTTATTAAACAGATCCCCATTAGCTGATGCCGGGCGACAGCTAGATCTTACTGGGGTCCATAAAAAGATATACCTGTACTACATAAAAACCTGATGGTATACATAATATGACATTATACAAAATAAATTCAACATTACAGATGTGCAAAACATCGGCTATTTTCAAAAAGCGTTGCGAGGCTTTGTGAGCATGTAGATCTGCTATTTTCACAATGTTCGCCTCTTGCTTACTTAATATTTGACAGTTTGGCCAGTCCTGTCGAATATTCGACTAGTCGAATACTTTGAGGTCGAATAATTGGAATACTAAAAATCACTATTCGTGAATGCCCTAGTGCGTGCCCATGCGTGGAGCAAAAAACATATACAGTACCTGGAGACAATACTGGAGCCATTGTAGAGGTCACTGGCATAGGAGAGCGTGGCCAGCGGTCGCACAGAGTTGTAGCGCGTGAACTTGGACAGACACTCCATGAAGTCATCCAGCTGGTTCAGGTTCCTGCCTTCGTCTGAGGTCATGAACACAAACACAAAATAAAAAAACACAGGCACCGTTAGAACCCGTGCACTAAGAGCAGCTGTTCTCAACCTTTTCAGGCTGCAAACCCCCCAAAATTAATGTGAACTGGGGACCCCTCCATCCTGAAAAAAAACGGGTCAAAATTGTAATTTCCCCGTTTTATCAAAAATAGCAGATCTACAAGCTCACTGCCGCGCTGTGAGCTTGTATATCTGCTATTTTTCAATAGTTAAAGCATAAAATAATGATACACAACCTTTTTCTCAACTTTTTCAGGCTGCAAACCCCCCAAAATTAATTTGAACTGGGGACCCCCCCATCCTGATAATATGAAGGAGTTGAGGTATTACATTTAGTTTGACTCGGCTCCACAGATAAATATTGTGAAAATAGCAGATCTACAAGCTCACAACGCTTCGCAACGTGTGAGCTTTTAGATCAGCTAGATTCGATAGTACTGGAGATAAATATTCTGCGACAACTAGAAATGGGTCAATAATCGTAATTATCGTGATAAAAAACACTCACAATAATCGTATCATGGAGATTTAAATTTATCGTGAAATTATCCTCCGTGCACTGAGATCAATTCACCTTTTATTTGACGAGCTGCAAATCTGGTACAATTTAAACTCTATAATTGGTCAAATGGACCTGGAAATAAGGTACTTGATATAGTGGCACAGCGTCGCAACACGTTGTGAGCTTGTAGATCTGCTAGATACATTTTGCCAAATGTTCCGCCACCAGGATAATGGATGTTGGAGATATTTTGATTATCAGGATAAGATGGTGAATCACAGGTGGAGAGCCACTGTCTGCACTAGAGGAGGAATCTGCGCGGTGTCCACGTGGGAATCATGAGCCAAAGCCCCTACAGCAGGGTTCCCCAATAGGCTACTGTCTGGCCCCCACCAACCCCAGTAATAATGGTGGTATAAGAGCAGCAACAACACTAGTATATTGCCATTGTCGGGTGGAAATCTCGTATCTCCAAATGTGTACGTTCTTTTGCAAATCATACAAGGCCGTCGCACAAAAGTAGTGAAAACAGCAGATCTACAAGCACACAACGCCTCGCGGTGCGAGGCGTTGTCTGCTTGTAGATCGGCTGTTTTCACTAGTTTAAATCATTTTTAAAATGATAAATGCAAAACAATTTTCACCCGACAACGACGATATCCGAACTGTCGCTGGAGTAGCGGGAACACCACCGTCGCCCCCTGCAGAGTTGTGGCCCTCGTCTTGGTACCCGAGACATAATTCGGCCCTTGGGGAAAACTAATTGGGGAACCCTGCCCTACAGTGACCAACGCGCTGTGTGATCTTATTCATGAGCACTTCCGTACCCGTGATGCGAGACATTCTGTTGGAGAAGTAGCACTGTTCCAGGTCCTCAAAGTGGGCCGTCAGCCTCTTCCTCCGTGACGCCAGCGTGCTGTTGTACCACGTCTGTCTTTTACCCTGGGGAACAAGAGAGAGGACGCAGAAACACATCAACAAACTAGCGAGTATAAAAGAGGATGGACACAGACTGAGGTGCCGGCTACACAGAGCTGGATATTTCTCAAGCTAGATATTTGCTATTGCTAGACATCTTTTTGTGCTGTTGGGGCTTGCAGCCACATGAAGCAGGATATTTCGGCTGTGAAACTGTATATTTTTTTAAACCGGATAAATAAGTGAATTCACTGGATCCATGTAGACATGGAACCCGGATATCTCTGAAGACTTTACTGTGTGTGTGCTTGTCTCCCTAGTGGAGGTCTGGGGAATCAAGATTATTTTAGACCTAGATATCTTTGTCGTGTGGACCTAGATATTTTTCTATATGGATATCTGAAAAACCGGGATATATGACATATCCAGCTCCGTCTGGACTAGGCCTAAATGTGATTCATGTACTTATATGTGGACCGTATCGTCTCTGACGGGTGAAAACCTCATATGCCCCAAACTGTTACTTTTCAGGATTCAAATTCAAAAGTAGAAAAAGTGGCAGATCCACAAGCTCGAAGCGCTTGAGCTTGTCGATAGGGCTGTCACGATTATGACGTTTTACATGACGATTAATTGTCACTCAAATAATTGCGATTAACAATTTAATTGTGTCTTTGTCGTTGACAATTACATTTCGGTTTGGCTTTTAGGCTTTGAAGTTGCACATGGTAGATATAACCTAAATATAAATATAAGAAATGACTGACATATTTGACAACTTTATACTTATACTGAAATAAGATTGATAGTGGAAATAGCCGATCTACAAGCTCACAACGTGTCGCAATGCGACGCGTAGTGAGCTTGTAGATCTGCTATTTCCAGTATTTCTTTTTTACTTTAAAAAATATATATGAACATTTCTCAACATGGAAACGATTATGACGATTATGAAAAATAATGGCGATTACAGTATTTTCCGGACTATAAGGCGCACTGTCAATGAATGGTCTATTTTCGAACTGTTTTCATATATAAGCCGCACCGGACTATAAGGCGCACATAATAGACGCTACCATTGTGTTATGCATCCAACAGATGGAGCTGTGCTAAAGGGAATGTCAATGTCAATGAATGATCCATATATAAGGCGCACTGGACTATAAGGCGCACTGTAGTTTTTTGAGAAAATTAAAGGCTTTTAAGTGCCTTATAGTCCGGAAAATACGGGTATGTCAAATAATTGCGATTAGACGATTACGTAATAATTGTGACAGCCCTACTTGTGGAGATCTGGTACTTTTGTTGCTTTTGTGTGACGCTGGTGTGTGATCAAGATTTACTAAAACTAAAGAAATAAAGAGAGAGGGTGCTTCTTTACCTGACTGACCTGGGACGTCCCTCCAAAGCCTGGAGGCTGGCTGTAATCTGTCACGTCCAAAATACTGCTGCTGCTGTTCATCAGAAAACAAACAAAACAAAAACCAGTAAGACTCCCTAATCGGGAGATAAGCGACCGTCAGGTCGCAGCGTGATTTTAGGGCAAAATGTGTAGGAGCAGTGTCCAAAAATGTGTTGGGCCTGATGGTACATCATGAGTGTACCTGGGTGCAGGAGAGGGAGCCTCCACATTAGGCACTGTACACTCCGCCTCCATCAGTGGTGAGTACAGCCCACTCATCTCCTGGGGAACGAACACACACGAACACACGCACACACACACACACACACACACACACACACACAGTCAGTGATGGAAAAAGCACTCACATTATTTATTTAACTTATAGACTGCCCCTCACGAGTTTCCCCAAGCAGGGTTCCCACACATTTTTAACAATTAATTTCCAAAACTTTTCCAACACTTTTCCAGAATATTTAACCCAATTTCCAGGACTATATAACAATAATTCAGCTCAATAACAGGTCGCTTACTCCTATGCGCAATGCCCAGTACTGGAAAAATATTTTTCTAATTTCAAAATATTTCCAGGAATTTCATGACCGTGGGAACCCTGCCCGAGTTATTCTCGTTGTCTGACGCCGCCACGCCCGAGTTTCTGTCCATTTTTGCATTAAAAAAATGTTTTGATTTCTTTTTTTTTTCTTTTTACATTCTTCCTTCTATCTACTAGGCATGATCGCGATCGCAAAATTGCATGTTTAACCCCCATACCAACCCGATCTTTCAAACATGGCAGCCATGTTTGTTTACATTTGAAGAAAGAATAATGGCTGCTATCTCATGAATGCCTGAACGATAGATAGATCAACATAGATCTGCTATTTTTGAAAAATCATGAAAATATGTGCAAATCTTTGAATATCAAATTTTTAAAGTGAACATTTGTAACTAAAATATTTGCTTCTGGGGGGTCCCTGATACCAAATATTTTGAGACGGGGTCGGTGGCCAAATACTTATAATTCTAGGGGTCCTTGACATGAAAGAGTTTGAGAACCACGGATGTAGAAACATGTGTTTTTCAAAAAACCTTAGGAGGATTTAGAAGACACTTATATATGCATTTCTGGTCCACGTTACACTGATAAGAACCTAGATGCGCGCGTAGGTCGGTACCAAATGAGCCAATGAAACCAGCGCTCCCCAAAACAACAGGTTTGGGGATTGTTGGGAATTGATTACATGATACAGTCACCTGTACATTTAGTCTCAATGTTTGTAAACAAGAAATGGGTCTATAGAATCGGGTCAAAATGTTTTTTTTCTTTTTTAAATAGCAGATCTACAAGCTCGCAGCGCGGCACTCGGTGCCGCGCTGTGAGCTTGTATATCTGCTATTTTTTAACCCATTTAGTGCTCCAGACATGAACGGGTTAAAAATCCAAGCTGCCGTCCGCAGCCAGTCTCTTATTTTGAAGGCCGGAAGTAGATCGCGCTCACAATTCCTACTTGACGACCTTTTTAAATTTACCCGGAAGTGTTGTCGTCCAAAGCGTAAACAGTAATGGCGGATCGATGCCTTTCAGCTTGTACTATTTTAGCGAGAATCCAATGCCATCCTTGGCATCAAAAGTGTTTTTTGGAGAAAATGGACATCAAAGATGAGAAAGACCGTTGGCTTCCATGTTAAGGGATCACTATTGTGTGCACGTGGATGCGCGATGATGATGAATCGGCAAGTCCACCCGTGCCAGCACTTTCCAACGGACGGTACGTAGCCCTTGCCAGCTTTACTGTATATACAGTAAATATCGCGCGTATACTCGGGATCGGCACTATAAATACTCGAGTATATTTCGCGAGTATACTCGGGATCGGCTACAAATGAGTTAATAGCTAAAGCATAAAATGTTGCGCAATAATTTGTACCGGTCTAAATGGGTTAATCAAAGGCAGATGATCCACCCATGAATGAATACCTGAGCAACAACAGCAGGGAGAGCAAGCAGCATTTTATTACTAAATAGGCAACATCCTGTGATCAAGACGGACCTTTTACGAGTCAATGTACAACATGATGGGGAGCACAGATAACACAAAGTAGGAAACTCTAAGGAATTAGGAAAATAATAAGACAGATTGTTACTACGTAATATTGCAAGTACATGGGAAGCATTTAAACAACTGCGTTCATTCAACATCCTCAATTAGCACCAGTAAGACTCCCTAATCGGGAGATAAGCGACCGTCAGGTCGCATACACAAACTTTAGAAGGCAATGGTAGCCAATATGGGAAATGAGACAGATCCATGTTGATGACATGACTGTTGACATGCTGTGTACCGCTTTGTGTGATTTAGTAGGGGCAGGGGCAAAAGTGTGACGTTACGTTACGGACAGACGGACATAGCATAAGCAGTGCATCGGTGTGAGTGTACCTCAACACGCTTGATGTCCTCTTCAAGAAAGTTGAGCTCCTTCTGCAGCTGTTCCAGTTGCTGACGAAGGAATAACAAAGAGACAGACATTTAAATGAACAGGCCGGCATGCTCATAAACATACAATACCAGAGGTTAGTGCAAGGGGCTTTTGTCTACTAAGTAGAGGTGTAACAATATTGTAACTGTATCAATTTTTCAATCTTCTAAAAAAAAAAGAAAATCGTGAAATGTATTCTCTGCATTTTACCCATCCTATTTTAACTCAATTAGAAACCAATTAAATCTAATTAAAAATAATGATACACGATACATGAAAATTACACCCTTTTGCACAAAATATCAAGTCAAAGACATTTTTTGGCAAATTGGGATCAGCATTGGAATAGGGATGGGACGATAAAAAAACACTCACGATAATCGTATCGTGGAGATTTAATTTATCGTGACATCGTCCTCCGTCATGCACTGGGATCAATTCACCTTTTATTTGCCGAGCTGCATATCCGGTACCACATAAACCCTCAATAATTGGTAAAAGGTACTTGATAGTCTTTTTTTCACTCCCAAAAAATAGCCGATCTACAAGCCCACAGAAATGTTCCGCCCCAGGATAATGGATTTTGATTATCGCGATATCACAAATCGCGATTTCTTTTGTACAACAATCGTGATATGACATTTTCATATCGTCCCATCTCTACATTGGACCTAGAAATCTGGCATCAGATTGATCAGCCATATGACGATGAAAACATCTTGAACCTTTGATAAATCAAACCCTGAGTGAAAAGAATCAACAGGGGGCAAATAGCGTACTTCTCTCTTGTTCCTCCTGGCTTCTTTGAGGAACTCCATGAGGATCTGTCTCTGGGCTGCTTGGGATTCCTTGTGGAGACACAAATGCAATCCATAAGTTTTGAAACACAATGAAAACCACATACGAAACATAAAAGAAACCATACCTCTGGCAGGGCTTTCCCTGGCTTTCGTACAGGCTTGGGTGGTAAAAAGTTGCCAGAGGGCGCGCTTTGTTTTAGTTAGGAGTCTGAAAAAAAGGCTCATGATCACATAAAAAGGTTTTAATGTGCAAAAATATGGCTATTGGAACCAGGGTTTCCTCCTAGGTTTTATGTAGCAGTGGTGCTTGGGGGTAATCTTTAAGTGTTTGGTAGAACATCTGCCCCTGTTTAGGTTCAAATTATAGTTCTCATGCAGGGTGAAGTGCTAAAAGCGTTGGACATTTTTACCATAATAAAAACAATTATATACATTATCACAAGGATTCCTTGTGTTTTGGCAGGTTGGGGGGTTGTAAACAAATTTGCACCGTTATTTCAATGTCACACTGTATATTTCAGAGGTGGTAATTGTCTTGCTGTGAGGCCCAAACCCTGCTCAAAGTAAGCAAGCAGCTCAATGAAAGACTGAACAGAACAAAAAGGCATAATGGACAGTGAAGAGAACCTAGTCTGAAAGCACCCTGGCCACAATATGCACTGTGGGCTGCATGGTGGAGGTGGCGGAAGTGCTGCAGTTAAGGGAAGTTACGTCACGCAGCGCCTAAATAGATTATAGCTCTTAATAGTTGTAACTAATCCCTGTTATTGTTTGGATATTGTTTATTACGAGCGCAACCGAAGGGTCGGGAGAAGTAGAACAGTTTTTTTCTTTTTTTTTTTTGGAGCGGGAAATACGTTTGCGGGAACTCCACGCTGTGAAAAAACAACATCATCCGGGAAAATTCTCACAGCGGAAGTCACACCGCTCTATGCCGTCTCTGCGTCATATTATTTGTAACCAGGCTTTTCTCTTCGCAGATGAGTACGCGAGGCTACTATAAAAGGCATAATGGACCTTTTATACTAATCTAAAAGGCATAATGGACAGTGTGGACAGCATTGGAATTCATTCAGATGCCGTAAAGCAAGTGGTTGGAACTTTAGTAGGATCACTTGAAACATCGCCTGCCATGCACTTTTGAGAACATGTTTACGTGACGTCTTCTTTGCTTACCGCCTCCAGCTGTTTCTTCTTCTGTACCAGGAGCTCCAGCATCAGGTTGACATTGGCCAGGTCCAGGTTCTCCTGGTCTGGGCTCAACACGTCCTGAAACAGCCACCTGGAGCCATTCTAGGGTTGCAAGACACAGGATGACTTTAAGTTTCTACCCATTCTACTATTGCTTTCTAAACCAGTAAGACTCCCTAATCGGGAGATAAGCAACCATCAGGTCGCAGCGTGATTTTAGGGATAAATGTGTAGGAGCAGTGTCCAAAAATGTGTTTGAAAAAAGCTTTTTAGTGACAAGGACCAGTGTTGTAGTGCCGATTCTAAAATGGAACTAAAATGGGTTAAGAAAGATAATAGGGCGTCTGTTCACAGACAGACAGTATAGAGAGATATTAAATAATAATAATAATAGCTTGGATTTATATAGCGCTTTTCTAGGTACCCAAAGCGCTTTACAACATAAGGAAACAACAACTTCATTAGGATAAACTAATAAACTTTAAAAACAACAAATACAGATACAATAAAGAGTTAAAAGTAGGTCAAGGACTAGTGAGGCATAATTTGACTGTCATTAAAAGTATGGTTTGCATGTCTGAGGATCTTACAGGATGGTCCAACTTTAGTCTCTTCTCCTCGTGCCTCTGTTTCTGTTTGAGGATGAGTTCATTCACTGTGGAACACAGAAGACAGACAGGTTCAGACAGTAAAGCAAAGCAGTAACAACACTGTCATGACGGGGCTAGAAAACCCCAGCCTCTGAAGCTTAATGAATACAACACATTAGTGGTGGTGGGCCAAAACAACACTTGGAAAGTGTTTAACACAACTACTTTCTATTAGGGATGGGACGATATGACATTTTCATATCACGATTATTATTGTGTCAAAAGAAATCGCGATTTACGATATTATCGCGATAATCAAAATTAATTATCATGGGGGGGAACATGATTTGCCAAAAAAATAGCCGATCTACAAGCTCACAACGCGTTGCAACGCGGTGTGAGCTTGTAGAGCGGCTATTTTTTGGCTAAGACATTTGATAGAGAGTGAGAAAAAGACTATCAAGTACGTATATTATAAGTACCTTTTACCAATAGAGGGTTTATACTGTATGGTACTGGATATGCAGCTTGGCAAATAAAAGTTGAATTGATCCCAGTGCATGATGGAGGAGTGGACGATATCACGATAAATGTAAATCTCCATGATACGATTATCGTGAGTGTTTTTTTATCACGATAAATGATAATATTGCGTATCGTCCCATCCCTACTTTCTATTAATCCTCCTCGACTTCCTGGATCAATGGGTTTTTTATGATTAAAGACCATTGCATGCAATCAACGCAATGCTGCCTGCGAGCTCAACGAGCTGTTACAGTTTGGAGGACATCGATTGAGCCAGTAACACACATGCTTCAATTACACACTCGGGTTAAAAAGCAAGGTGAAGTAAGGTCACGACTGATTCAGAGTGAATTAGTCATCATGATGATTATACTTGGTGGGAGATGTTTGGCTAAAAATAGGCATCGTAATATTTCATTTTTACAGTGAGGTTTGGGGGTTGCATTCCGTTTGTAGTTGAGTGTTTTAGAGGTTCCACCCAGTAGGGCTAAAGAAAACAAATTGTAAATTAACTAAGAATCATGGAATCTGTTGAGTAATTTATTAGGCAAGTTGATTTAATCTGCAATAATGTGTAGTATTGAACTTGACACATACAGCCATGCAGATACCAGGCAGCCTTTTCAGGTTAGTGAGAACTGAATAGTCTACGGTAGATTTCCTAATGGTTATTAACTCATTGACTGCTTGATTGGTCGACTGATAGTTCAACCAATCAACTAAGAAAGTCTTCAGTTTGAGTTTTGTCTTAAATGGCCCAAGACAAAAGTGAAAGATTAACGCAACCAACCAAACATGTATCGAGAAACCAACATTTAGAACCTCTCACTGACTAAATCAGTCTCATGTCTGTTGTCTCAATTATGATCCCCCAGGCGCACTCATGGATTGTCCTCTAGTTTTTACGTGATGTTGGCTCAACAGTAAAGTGAAGTTAGCTTTTTGGTTGCCCAAACGGGCAAGTGGATTTATGCACTTTCCTTTGGGATTTCTTTTGCAACTATTCACACAACAATGTAACCTAAATGCATCTGTCCATAAACACAAGAGAATATGTTTGTGCTCTGTTCAGAGAGTGCTCACCTTCTCTCTCCATCTCTGAGACAAGAACACACACCTGTTCAGAGAGTGCTCACCTTCTCTCTCCATCTCTGAGACGAGAACACACCCCCGACCGGCTGACACACAGCACTGTGAGCGAGCGAGTGTGGACACCGTGATTAAAAGGCAATCGTTTCAAACTATCCTGCTGTGAGCAACAGCAAACTGAGCAGAGATCGTCTTTCACCCCTCATTCGCTGTGTCTGTAATGTTTGTGTTTGTGTTCCGACCCAGCCGTGTGTGTATGTACACGCGCACATGCTGCAGCTTGTCTCTACACGACAGTCTACACTACATTTAAGGATTGTTTTAGCGAGATTCAGACAATATTTAATTTTAAAAAAAATCCTGGCGTGTTGTTTTTTTGCCTAATGACTGTGGTTCAAAATTCCTTTTGGGTACACCGACAGCAGGTCTAAAACCACAGGAAGGCAAATAATGAACTAAGCAGAGAAAGAGTCACACAAATGGTGCTTACAGCAGCTAGTGCTACAACTGCAATTTGGAAATCTAACACAGTTTCTTTCTTCCTAAAAGAAAAGCAGCCTACATTATACCTCAAACTGGTAACAAACAATTTCAATTGTATTCAACTTTATACTTCTCATACGCAAGAGGACAGACCACAAACAAAGAGCTATGCATGCACAAAAACTGAGCTCTCTTGGACAAACCACAATATTCATCCCACCAAGTTGCTGACTTCTGCTTAAAACTGAATCAAATCGTAGCTGAAAAGGTGCTGGACTCGACCCACATACATACAACCAACAATTCCACCCACTCTGCAACAGTCATGCTCTAATGTTATCTGATGGCTGATAGATCCTAGCACAATGGGAAAAGAAATAAACCTGTGCTTAGGCCAATCTGGATGAGTGAAAACACGGGTCGGTTATTGCCAGAAAAGAGCTACGCAATTCACATAGGCAGCAGCTCAAGTCCAGCACAAGCACAACAGGGCGAGTGTCTGAAACCCCTACACTCCCACCCGTTCACTTAGATCAGCCAACACAGGGATGCTGACAGAACCCTCGCTAAAAACTCCAGGGCAAAAATCCACTCGTCCGAGACAGTTTGCCCTCCTGGCTCCCAAGTTGTGGAATA
The DNA here is from genome assembly GCF_963921795.1 of Nannobrachium achirus. NCBI lineage: Eukaryota > Metazoa > Chordata > Actinopteri > Myctophiformes > Myctophidae > Nannobrachium > Nannobrachium achirus. Next base: position 14,963,534 of record NC_137814.1, read on the forward strand.
AACTCCCTGTCGCACTTAGAACAACGGACGCACTCGCTAGCTTTCGCCGTGGACTGAAGACTCACCTTTTCAGACTCCACCTAAACCCTTAGCACTACAGAAAATCAATGACCATATTGAAGCTAGTTAGCATTCGTTTTTTAGGTCTTTAGAACTTTGATTATATTGTGTTTTTTTTTCTAGATAGATATCCATTTGTATTTGTTATATTGCTGTTGATGTACTGACATATTATCTTGTTTATTATTGTGATGTTTTATCTGCTTATTGTAAGTCGCTTTGGATTAAAAGCGTCTGCTAAATGCCTAAACTGTAAACTGTAAACTGAAAGAGAGCGATAACAAGCGCAAGAGAGGAGACAGACCATAACACAGGGTTCCCCGATAGGCGGACCGCGGGCCATTTGCGGCCCGGGGGGGGTTACTGTCTGGCCCCCACCAACCCCAGTAATAATGGTGGTATAAGAGCAGCAACAACACTAGTTTATCGTCGTTGTCGGGTGGAAACCTTGAATCTCCAAATTTGTACGTTCTTTCACAAAGTAAAGCCCTACTTCATCATACAAGGCCGTCACACAAAAGTAGTGAAAACAGCAGATCTACAAGCACACAACGCCTCGCGGTGCGAGGCGTTGTGTGCTGCCTGGTAGATCGGCTGTTTTCACTAGTTTAAATCATTTTTAAAATGATAAATACAAAACGAACGGTTTTGGACATACAACATTTTCACCCGACAACGACGATGTCTGAACTGTCGCTGGAGTAGTGGGAATGCCGCCGTCACCCCCTGCAATGTTCTGGCCCTCGGCTTGGTACCCAGGACATATTTCGGCCCTTGGGGAAAACTAATTGGGGAACCCTGCCATAACATAATTCTTGTGTGTGTTGTGTTCATCAAATGAAAAGAATAGTGCACGCACATCCGTGGCCCAGGTGCTAGACAAGCAGAATCATGAAGTACAAGTAGAGTCTGCACACTGGTTACGCTCCATAAAGTTTATTGCGTCAACGTTTCGATCAAAAGATCTTCATCAGGACAAAAATGTCCTGATGAAGATCTTTTGATCGAAACGTTGACGCAATAAACTTTATGGAGCGTAACCAGTGTGCAGACTCTACTTGTACTTCACTGTTGTGTTCATCAACCTCTCTTGCCAGATGTGTTTCATCCAGCTGCTAGAAGAATGATCTGCTAGAATAGCAGGTGAGTTTATTTGTGAGTAGGGATGGGACGATATGAAGATTTCATATCACTATTATTGTGACAAAATAAACCACGATTTTACGATATTATCGCGATAATCAAAATCCATTATCCTGGGGCGAAACATTCGCCAAAAACATAGCAGCTCTACAAGCTCGCGACGCGTTGTGAGCTTGTAGATCGGCCGTTTTTTTGGCAAAGACATTTGATAGAGTGAAAAAAAGACTGTATCAAGTATGTATATTATAAGTACCTTTACCAATTATAGAGGGTTTAAGTGGTACCGGATATGCAGCTCGGCAAATAAAAGTTGAACTGATCCCAGTGCATGACGGAGGACGATATCACGATGAATTAAATCTCCACGATACGATTATCGCGAGTGTTTTTTATCTCGATAAACGATAATATCGCGTATCGTCCCATCCCTATTTGTGAGAGCGTCTCTGTCGCTGCATTATGCACACACACACACACACACACACACACACACACACACATACACACGTGCACGTACATTTCCAGCTCTCTTCCGTTCTTCTCGCTACTTTAAGTACAGCAAACATCGCTATTGTCCCTCTTTCCTTAACCGTTTTCAGTAACACCACAACCAAGGGTGCACACTGGTTGTCAAAAGTTCCATTTATACACCTTCACATCAATTAAAACGGAACCCAGAACATTCTGTCACCACAGAAAAATGGCAGAAGAAGCAGTCAAAGTCAACCAGTTCCATCTTCCATTCAAATAACACCATCCTACTTTCTTTTTTCTTTTGCCATTGTAACCCCTGGGTAAATTGCCCAGCGTTATTTGTGCCTATGTTCAAAAACCTCAACATTAGGCAGTCCATTCATAAGCCCACAGGTTAAAAGGGTCTGGTTCACTTTAAGAGATCAGCCTAACTTGATATGTACTGTGTTTTCTCTTTTACTTGACTCTGATTGGTCAGGATGAATGTCCTTCATTTTCTAAGCATGTGATTGGTTGGGGGGCGGGACATGAAGAGAAAATGTGTGTGTGTTTAAGAGTTGGGAGTGAGTTTTGGTGTGTGACTGGGAGAGGAGAAGACGTGAATGAAAACGAAAGCATCACGTTATAAGAATGAACCTTGTGTTTAAATCTTTGAGTGTTTAACGCATATGTATTGACCACTGAAGACTACTTTAAGACTGAATTCAAGACGAGTTCGGTTTGGGGAGACATTACCACAGTAAGCAGACGTTTCGTGCAGTAGTAAACAGCTGCACTGTATTTAGCCTCAAGCTAACGTGGCTAACGTGACGTGAACTATTCAACAACGGCGGACAGTGCGTTCGTTTTGGAAGATAGAGACTGTCTTCAGAGAACCAGATAGCGCACCCTGCGACCGGAAAAGCTGGGTGTTCCTCTGGCATCGTGGGACGTGGTGAGACCATTCGTCTTTTCCTTTGGAACTGTAAAAGAGACTGAACTCTGAACTTTGTATCGTCGAGACTGTGAGTAACCCTTTGCACTTCGGCTCCCGTGAGTGAAGAGGCTTCATCACTCCATTCATAAAACGGCACATCGGTGTCAAACAGGCCTGCAACGTTTCTTCTTTTGTTTGGTTAATTGATTATTGCCGGCTTTTTATTTGTTTTGTTTCTTAAGTGGGCCCACTACTGTACAAGGTACTTTTGAATGTTTGACATTATAATGATATCTCTTCTATAGTGAATAGGAGGTTTACAGTAGGACTGGTGGTCATTTGGTCCATCATTTCATGTGGGGTTTACATTTAAAAGAGTGTGTACATTTAAAAAGGTAGCTGTTTAATTCATATTTCACTGTGTCATTTAAAATACACCTATATTAATTCATAGTACTACTCAAACACAGAGGTAGTTAAAAAGGTATTGGTTTCTATTTCATTTATTATTGAAGGATTTACAGAGGTCTACAGGGTTTGGCCTGTTACAGTGTTTTGCTACCTTTCTGCCAATATAGGTATATATACATATATTTCTTTGCCTAGTTCGCAAAGCAGAGGTTTAGGTTTCAGAACTGTACGGTTATTGTTTACACTGAGGTGTCTTAAGAGACAGATAAGGACGGGGTAACATTTACTGTTTTCTACCTATTAAGGTTTTATTTGAAGTTCAACCCTTGTGAAGGGAACTGTTTGGGTCTTCATTATTCAGATGCTTTATGGTAAATAAATATTCATTTGTTTATACCACTTTGTTGTTCTTTAAAATAGGTGAAACTTTCTGGGGTAAAGGTAGCAGTCACATATGATCAATATTATAAGTTCAAAGTCTGATATTTATGTTAAGTCAGAACTCAGGCGCTGTCTACTAAGGACTTCAGCTCCGAGGCAGCGTTACATAAAATGGAGGCACTGCGCTGAGATTAAGTTGATTTATTTGTGACTACATTTAACAGTACCCCAGAACTAAGTTCAATAGTAAAAACTGTCCTCACTTTAATTCAGAATGGCCCACTCCCCAGACCCACAGTTAATCACAGAATTAGTTGCTTGGTGCAGCGAAGTTGGAATAGATCCAACCCATTCCATAGCTTTAAGTGGCGTGCCAAAAGAGACAACCACTGCTGATGTTGAGAGCACGGCTGAAACTGTAAAAGCTTTTGGAAAAGTAAAAGTAAGGGCCAATAAGTTCATATCACAACTGGACAGTGACGTGATACTATGCGAATGCCGCTGCATTGTTGACCCGGCCTCGGCTCCCCCTGAATTGATTCCCATAAATGGTGGAGCTGCCTGGAAGGTAACAATAGTATCAACTGGCCCAGCCCCAGTTGATGAGTTCACAATCAAACTAAAAACACTACTGGAAAGTGAAGGCAAGACCTTTGCTGATGTTCAAGCCCTACTCTCTCAGGGACCTGCACCCCAGCAAGAGGACACACCAGCCTCTATTATTCGAGCTGTTGGAGACTTGCTGGTAAAAACTATGCGTCCTACACCAGATAACAATCTATTCAGGCGCCTACGGGTCTACTCGGGCGTAGTCCCCACACCAGCTGGCGAAGAGTCTCATGATAACTGGCTGGAGCAAGCCAAGCTGATGATAGAAGAATGTGACTGCTCTGATAAAGAAAAGCGCAAACGAATAGTGGAGTGCTTAAAAGGCCCGGCCCTAGAGATTATTCAAGCAGTGAGATACAATGACCCTGACGCTGGAGCTGAAGAGTATTTGGATGCGTTAGAGGACGCATTTGGAACCTCGGAGACCGGTGAAGACCTCTATTTCAGCTTTAGGTCCATGAGGCAAAAGCCTGCAGAGAGACTTTCAGATTTTCTGAGAAGGTTGGAGAATCAGCTCACTAAAGTTGTACAGAAAGGTGGCCTAGATCGCCGTCAGCGGGATCGTTCAAGGTTGGAGCAGCTCCTCCGAGGCGCTGTTGAATCAGACATCATGCTCCTCAAGCTGCGGCTTAGGGAACGGAAAAGCAACCCTCCCACCTTTATGCGGCTGTTGAATGAGATTCGTGGGGAGGAAGACCATGATGCTGCTCGTCAAAGTTTGAATTCTACGGTACGCCAGGTCCGTACATCTGACGATGCGAAAGTTAAGCCATCTGAGGTAGATGACCTGAAAGGTCAAATAAAAGAGCTTCAGTCACTAGTTTTACAGCTGACCATGGGAGGACAGGAGTCCCCCAATCTAAGCCCAGAACCTGCTACAAGCCAGAAAAACAGGAGGGCAGAGCCTCAAGCTGAGTCGGAGGTTGAAGCATTAAAAAGACAAGTAACAAGCCTACAGAGCCAAATGAGTGTCCTGACTGTCTCCAATAGCACGATGGCTACATCAAATGAAGGGAAAGCCAAGAACTACAGGTTTGACAGACCTGCGTCTAAGGAAGGACCAAAATCGCCTAGAGGAGAGTTTTTCTGTTACCGATGTGGAGATGATGGTCACATAGCCACCAACTGTAGTGCTCCCGAAAACCCCCAAAAGGTGATCAGGAAACTGCTACAGTCAATGCATAAGCTCAAACAAAACCAGAAAGGCCCTACAACTGGAGAAGAGAGGAGTGGATCTGCCCTAAAGAGCAACCTTGAGGCTCAGGGGGCAGTCAGTTTTCCCCCTGGTCTAGTGGGCGAGTCCTCATTTGGAACAGTGCAGATTGAGGGACATCGGTGCACTGCTCTGATGGACAGTGGCTCCAACGTCTCTATAATCTTTGAGGGCTGGTATGCACAACACCTGTCACATGTTCCCATTATTCCGATCTCCAACTTGGGCCTGTGGGGCTTGAGCGAGTCAAGTTACCCATACAAAGGGTTTGTGACAGTGGAGGTGTTTTTTCCTGATGATGAGGTCCCGAGTGCCCCAAAACTAGTGTTGGCATTGGTGTGCCCCGAAGCCAATGGTCCTGAACAGGTCCCTGTCATTATTGGAACCAATGCCAGGTCATACAAACATGAGCCTAAAGTCATGCATGCTGCCGCCAGAGGGGGTACTGCACAAACGTGGCGAGTGAGTGCACGAGCACCTGATTTGACTTCAGCCGATGACCCAGTGGCTGTAATAAAGTGGGCAGGACCGGGTCCACTAACTATTCCCCCTGGAGCTGAACGCAAGGCTATTTGTAAAGTGACTACTAAAGTGTCACTTTGTGACAATGTTCTCCTGATTGAGACCCCATCTACCGGTACACTCCCAGCTGGAGTGTTAATGCCCCCATGTGTCCTGCTCCCCTGTGAAATGGATTTGAACCGTTTCTCAGTGGTACTGAGGAATGAGTCCCTGAAGTCAAAGGCCATTCCAAAGGGAACAGTCATTGCACATGTTCACAAAGCTGACATAGCCACAGAAGTCAAACTAGATCAAACCCATGCAAACCCCATTGACCCCACACTTTTCGACTTCGGTAGTTCACCTATTCCTGCAACGTGGAAAGAGAGGTTGGCGGACAAGCTGTCCCAAAAATCTGGGGTTTTCTCACTGGAGGAGTGGGACGTCGGGTTGGCAAAAGGGGTTGAGCACAACATCCGGCTTAGTGACTCTCGTCCTTTCAGAGAGCGAGTCCGCCGCCTGGCACCAGCCGAAATCGACGACGTTCGCCGCCACCTGCAGGAGCTCCTTGCCGCTGGCATCATCAAAGAGTCGCGCAGCCCATACGCCTCCCCCATAGTAATAGCCCGAAAGAAAAGTGGAAAGATCCGAATGTGCATTGATTATCGCACTCTCAATTCTCGTACCATACCTGATCAATATACTCTACCTCGAATTGACGACGCCTTAGCCTCTCTCACAGGTTGCCAGTGGTTCTCAGTGCTGGACCTCCGTAGTGGATACTATCAAATCGCCATGTCAGAAGAAGATAAAGAGAAAACGGCGTTCATATGTCCACTCGGATTCTACCAGTTCGAGCGCATGCCCCAAGGCATAACCGGAGCCCCAGCCACTTTCCAGAGGCTCATGGAAAAGGCGGTTGGGGACATGAACCTTCTGCAGTGTCTAGTCTACCTTGACGACATAATCGTGTTTGGTAGAACATTAGAGGAACACGAAGAGCGCCTGTTAAAGGTCCTTGACCGCTTGGAAGAGTATGGCCTCAAGCTTTCAATTGATAAATGTCAATTTTGCCAACCCGAAGTCAAATATGTGGGACACATAGTGTCGGCAGCCGGAATAGCCACAGACCCAGACAAAGTGTCAGCTGTTTCACAGTGGAAGCCGCCTACCAGCCTTAAGAGCTTGCAGTCCTTCCTGGGTTTCTGTGGCTACTACAGGAAGTTCATAAAGGGCTACTCCTCTATAGTTCGCCCACTAACTGAATTGACTAAAGGCTATCCGCCAGTGCAGCGGGGAAGAAAATCATCTAAAACAAAGTCTGAATACTTTAAAGTCTCTGAGCCTTTTGGACAGCGTTGGACACCTGCCTGCTCTGAAGCTTTCCAAAAGATAATATACAGCCTTACCCATGCCCCGGTACTTGCCTTTGCAGACCCCAACAAACCCTATATCCTCCACATCGACGCCAGCTTGGATGGTCTGGGGGCTGTATTGAACCAAGAATATCCGGAGGGGTTAAGACCTGTCGCTTTCGCCAGCAGGAAGCTAAGCCAAGCTGAACGCAACTACCCTATCCACCAACTTGAGTTTCTCTCCCTAAAGTGGGCCGTTGTGGATAAATTTCACGACTACCTTTATGGAGCAAGGTTCACCGTAATGACGGACAACAACCCGGTGACATATGTCTTGTCATCAGCTAAGCTAAATGCTGCCGGTCACAGGTGGTTGGCAGCTCTAACCACCTATGATTTTGACATTATCTACAAGCCTGGGCGAGACAATGTGGATGCCGATTGGCTGTCGAGGAATGCTATGGACACTGGAGAAGGTTGGAAGCACATACCATTGGCTGGTGTCAAGGCCATTTGTCGGCAGTTACGCATATCTCATTCTCCAAAACATCCTCACCGGATGATAGACCAGCTTGGAGCTTCATCGGATGCCATTCCAGAAGCCTACGCTTTTCCAGCCCGGCTAGCGCTAAGTCCTCTGGAGCTCCTGAGCCAGGACGAACTAAGAAAAGCCCAGGACCTAGACCCCGTCATAGGCGTGGCCAAACAGGGCTTAAGAAATGGAACCTGGCCTTCAACCACCAAAGGTACACATCCAGATGCTTTGCTACTGGCTCGGGAAGCACCCAAACTAGTGGTGAAGAACGGACTGTTATACCGAAAGATAATAAGACCCGCTGGACTGGATGCACTGCAGCTTGTCCTACCGAGTGACTACCGACTCACTGTTCTTAAGTCACTGCATGACGATGCAGGTCATCTGGGAGTGGAAAGGATAACTGCTCTTGCTAAAGACAGATTCTATTGGCCCAGGATGGCTGCAGACATTGTACAGTACATAAAAACTTGTGGCAGATGTGTGGCTCGTAAGACACTGCCTACCAAAGCAGCAACCTTGCACCAGATTACCAGCAGTGGCCCTATGGACTTGGTTTGCATGGACTTCCTATCCATTGAGCCGGATTCAAGAGGAACTGCGAATGTTTTGGTGGTTACTGACCATTTCACTCGTTACGCTCAAGCCTTCACCACGAAGGATCAACGTGCCTCGACCGTGGCCAAGGTCCTGGTGGAGAAGTTCTTCGTACACTATGGTTTGCCGGCCCGCATTCATTCCGACCAGGGCCGGGACTTTGAAAGCCGCCTTATCAAGGAGCTCCTAGGAATGTTGGGCATAAAGAAGTCAAGAACGTCCCCTTATCATCCACAAGGTGACCCGCAACCAGAGCGGTTTAACCGGACGCTTCTTTCTATGCTCGGGACCCTCGACCCTGCACAGAAACAGAAGTGGAGCCAGCACGTGAGCTTGCTGGTACATGCGTACAACTGCAGCCGCAATGACGCAACGGGTTATTCTCCCTATTATTTGATGTTTGGCCGTGAGGCAAGGCTTCCAGTTGATGTCTGTTTTGGGACCTCACCAGATGACGAAGATGAAACCACATACCTGCAGTATGTGGACCAGATGAAGGCCGAATTGAAGCATGCTTATCAACTGGCAGTTGAGGCAGCTAACCAAACACACGACAGGAATAAGAGGCGTTACGATGCCAGTGTGAAAAACCAGGTCCTAGAGAAAGGGGACCGAGTACTCATTCGGGCCACCGGACTGACAGGGAAGCATAAACTGAGTGATCGATGGTTTTCAATCCCATATGTTATCATTGAAAAGCTCCCTAACATACCAGTGTACCGGTTAAAGCCTGAGAGCGGGAGATGCATTCTGAAAACGCTTCACCGCGACCATCTCCTTCCTATAGGATGTCTGGTCAGGTTCCCGCTTGATCCAGGAGAGACCAATGTACATCGGCGGCCTGCTACCCGAGCAGCCCCTAGAACGGACACACCAGAGGGTGAAAAGGAGGAAGAGGAAGCACACAACTCTGAAGCGTCAGACTCTGAAGATGAATCTTCTGGGTGCGTTCCTAATTTCCCCAAAAGTGTCTCAGATACACTAAAGCCCCTTGAGCGACAGCTGAGTCGAGCCTTCCCTCAGCACAATGTTCTGGAAAACCAGGACAAAGATCTAGATGAGTCTGACAGTGAGGCTGGCCCACTTGCTGCAGCAGAAGAGGAAATGGATGATGTGCCACAACTAGAGGACCCTGTACGGGTCACCGGATCTGAAGAGGAAGACGTGACAGACGTCCCCACCGAAAGATTATCTGATGGAGCTACAGAAGACCTTTGTTTTCCACGTCCCAAAAGGGAGGTGAAGCCGGTCACTCGACTAACCTACGATGCCCCTGGCCATTCTGTAGACCAGCCAGTGGTCGTCGTACACAGGGGGATGAAGATATCCATCAGCAGAAACTCAAGACAGTTCCCTTTTCATATGCCCTGCCTTTTTCCGAGTCCCCGATATTCCCCTTCCATGACCAAATATAACTGTTTGAACGATTTGTTTTGTTGTGGAAAGTCTGATGAGGACATTCAGACGTTTAGAAGGGGGAGCGTGTAACCCCTGGGTAAATTGCCCAGCGTTATTTGTGCCTATGTTCAAAAACCTCAACATTAGGCAGTCCATTCATAAGCCCACAGGTTAAAAGGGTCTGGTTCACTTTAAGAGATCAGCCTAACTTGATATGTACTGTGTTTTCTCTTTTACTTGACTCTGATTGGTCAGGATGAATGTCCTTCATTTTCTAAGCATGTGATTGGTTGGGGGGCGGGACATGAAGAGAAAATGTGTGTGTGTTTAAGAGTTGGGAGTGAGTTTTGGTGTGTGACTGGGAGAGGAGAAGACGTGAATGAAAACGAAAGCATCACGTTATAAGAATGAACCTTGTGTTTAAATCTTTGAGTGTTTAACGCATATGTATTGACCACTGAAGACTACTTTAAGACTGAATTCAAGACGAGTTCGGTTTGGGGAGACATTACCACAGTAAGCAGACGTTTCGTGCAGTAGTAAACAGCTGCACTGTATTTAGCCTCAAGCTAACGTGGCTAACGTGACGTGAACTATTCAACAACGGCGGACAGTGCGTTCGTTTTGGAAGATAGAGACTGTCTTCAGAGAACCAGATAGCGCACCCTGCGACCGGAAAAGCTGGGTGTTCCTCTGGCATCGTGGGACGTGGTGAGACCATTCGTCTTTTCCTTTGGAACTGTAAAAGAGACTGAACTCTGAACTTTGTATCGTCGAGACTGTGAGTAACCCTTTGCACTTCGGCTCCCGTGAGTGAAGAGGCTTCATCACTCCATTCATAAAACGGCACATCGGTGTCAAACAGGCCTGCAACGTTTCTTCTTTTGTTTGGTTAATTGATTATTGCCGGCTTTTTATTTGTTTTGTTTCTTAAGTGGGCCCACTACTGTACAAGGTACTTTTGAATGTTTGACATTATAATGATATCTCTTCTATAGTGAATAGGAGGTTTACAGTAGGACTGGTGGTCATTTGGTCCATCATTTCATGTGGGGTTTACATTTAAAAGAGTGTGTACATTTAAAAAGGTAGCTGTTTAATTCATATTTCACTGTGTCATTTAAAATACACCTATATTAATTCATAGTACTACTCAAACACAGAGGTAGTTAAAAAGGTATTGGTTTCTATTTCATTTATTATTGAAGGATTTACAGAGGTCTACAGGGTTTGGCCTGTTACAGTGTTTTGCTACCTTTCTGCCAATATAGGTATATATACATATATTTCTTTGCCTAGTTCGCAAAGCAGAGGTTTAGGTTTCAGAACTGTACGGTTATTGTTTACACTGAGGTGTCTTAAGAGACAGATAAGGACGGGGTAACATTTACTGTTTTCTACCTATTAAGGTTTTATTTGAAGTTCAACCCTTGTGAAGGGAACTGTTTGGGTCTTCATTATTCAGATGCTTTATGGTAAATAAATATTCATTTGTTTATACCACTTTGTTGTTCTTTAAAATAGGTGAAACTTTCTGGGGTAAAGGTAGCAGTCACATATGATCAATATTATAAGTTCAAAGTCTGATATTTATGTTAAGTCAGAACTCAGGCGCTGTCTACTAAGGACTTCAGCTCCGAGGCAGCGTTACACCATAATAAACAAATGTCAAATGTTTAATTTGTCTTTTCCGTTCCCATATAGAAATTATACATTTACTTTACATTATATTAATTATTATATATTTAACTGGACCTCGTGCCTACCAAGAAAGTTTGGGTACAGTTGATCCACATTGTCAACAATGTAGTTACACTTGGGACATCTGTTGCTGTCCTCCAGACTCTGACGGATGCACTTGAAGCTGCAGAGAGGGGAGAACAGAGGCATCATGGGTTATTATCACCCTGAAGAGAGGGGAGAACAGAGGCATCATGGGTTATTATCACCCTGAAGAGAGGGGAGAACAGAGGCATCATGGGTTATTATCACCCTGAAGAGAGGGGAGAACAGAGGCATCATGGGTTATTATCACCCTGAAGAGAGGGGAGAACAGAGGCATCATGGGTTATTATCACCCTGAAGAGAGGGGAGAACAGAGGCATCATGGGTTATGATCGCCCACGCGTGGAGGATTTCACAAGAACACTACTTTCCCTATTGTAAACACAGGAGAAACACAGGAGGCTGCTGCACCAGACAATTTCCCCCGCGCTAAAAGCAGTAGCAGCGAGCGATTGAAGCCTTGAATGATTGGGAATGTACCGTCTGGCATATCGTAAAGCACTTTTGTTGAAGGCGCCAACAGAAATGCAGACCATGTATCAACAGATAAAATGTATTATTGTAGGATGATATGAGTTATGTTAGTTGTCAACAGACACAAGGATCAAAGAGCTGTCACCTGTATATCATCATCATATCATATGTTTTACTGTACAACTCTTATCTTGTATATTGCCTGTTTATGCAATTCCATAAATTATATTTCATTCCTCAGCTATGTTACTTTGATGGAGAAGGCAGTTGCCCAGCCTGCATACAGTGAACACATGCTCTCCGACCCAGTCATATCAGGGTCCACGTCAATATGCCGACGGACCGGTATGCCGACGACTCAAACCTAAGCTTAACCTCAGTAAAACACTGGTGAATGCTAACCTGGTTAAATGCTGACCTGCCAACACTGTTGAGTAGCTAACCTGCCGACGCTGGTGAGTAGCTACTAGCTTAGCTCTAGAATGTCTGTGATCTTTCAGATCACAGCCATAGAACGGTCCCTATCCGCGACGGTTAGCAGCTAATCTGCGCGGCACTAAAGTGCTGCGCGTTTCTTGTGTACTCACCCAATAATTTATTCCTCAGCCTGGGAGAAAGATACTTTGTAAAATATCTCCTTATCCACGAGCCAACACGGACGACTCTCCGACCAGGCGAGGGGCCCGGAATGACTGCTGGACTGAATATATCGTAACTTCCTTTGGGAAGCACAAATGTACGCCGGGCACACAATCACGCAGGTGGTGTGATTAGTCACCCCACGTCAATTACAAGCACCTGTCAATTGTGCGCCCCGTACGTTTGTGCTTCCCAAAGGAAGTTACGATATATTCAGTCCAGCAGTCATTCCGGGCCCCTCGCCCGGTCGGAAAGTGGAGATATTTTACAAAGTACACGTTTTCAGCCAGAACTTTCAAATAGATATGACACTACAGGACAATATCTTTCTCCCAGGCATAAGGAATAAATTATTGGGTGAGTACACAAGTAACAAGCAGCACTTTAGTGCCGCGCAGATTAGCTGCTAACCGCCGCGGATAGGGACCGTTCTATGGCTGTGATCTGAAAGATCACAGACATTATAGGGCTACTACTAGTTAACCTGCCGACGGTCATCCTACTCGGACCAATGGACCTGAGGAACAATATGTTCTTCCCATCATATCATTCAGCAAGCAAGACTTCCCAAAGAGCATTGATCAATATCAAACCGAGTAATACAATATTGTATGCTGTGATTTAGTAGGTTGGAAACTAGAAAGCCATAAGTAACAACAGGGACTGCCCATAAGTCCGAAATCTCAATAGTCCTACATCTCATTAGTCTGAATTTGGTTAGGTTTAGGCATAGTTTTACTGAGCTTAGGGTTTGGGTTAGGTTTAGGCATAGTTTTACTGAGGTTAGGTTTAGGTTTAGGCATAGTATTTATCACCAGGTTAACATCACCAGATTCTGACTAATGGGATGTAGGAGCAATGAGATTTCGGACCAATGCCATGGCACCAGTAACAACACCAAATGATGTGGAGCCCTCCACATCGTTATTGTTATAGTTATAACGATAATGATGTTAAACATGTTGAACACATCATTATTTGGTGTGGGTGGCACTTGAGACATTTGACTGGCAGGTAAACAATGTATGCAGTCTGTGTTTAACTTAGTAGGAGGTTTAAATGTGCAGAATTTAAGCAAAAGAAACGCCTCTTTAAAGCCCCAGTAATTCGCTGGGAATCAAAGACATGATAGCAAGTCAAGAGTCACTTACCAGAAACTGTGTCCACACTTTGTCATATGCGCCTCTTCTATCATTTCGAAGCAAATGGGACTGGAAAACAGGATAGAAAACCACGTTATGATAATGTTTCTGACCTTTGATCTTTACACATTTGTAACAAGGGTAGCCTTGGATCATGACAATTTAGACAAGAGATATGATAGCTTAAGTCAGACTCGAACAAAATGCATCTACGATAGTCTTGGTCCAGGAGAGGTCTGCAGCGGGAGCGCACTCCCGCGGGACCTGCAGGACCCGACGAAAATAGTTTTGGCGCGGGCGGAATTTCAATCCCTGCGGGCGGGAACAGGCGGTCAAAATAAAGCCAGCGGACACCGCAAAATCCTGCACTCTCCCGCAATAAACCAGACATAGAGCTTATACACAAGCGTAATTTGGCAGGTTTTTTGGGTTTTAAAAACCCAAGGGCCCCCCCCTAGTGGCGAATTTTTATTTTGTTTTTAATAGGCCTAAATAAAGAAATGCGCCCATATCTACATAAATTCATACTAGTATATTATATATATTTTGTAATTTCCAATATATTAGGGGTCCCAGGGCCCTACTTTCCTAATCTGTGGATTAATCATTGTAGTTTGCGCTTAAATCGTGCAAAGACAACAGACCCGGGCCCCTTTGATCAGGGCCCCCTTGATCTGAAAACCCATGGGGAATAAGGTCTAATTTCGCCACTGAGCTTATATCTATACTTTGGCAAGATGTGAATATGTAGAGAACGTAATTTCTCCTGCTGAGGACAACGCACCCACCTACAGTACGTGGAGTCTCTCTATCGCTCTCCCTCTCTCTCTTTCTCTCATTTGTTCTCACGCTACCCTGTGCGCAGTTTGGTGGCATTGTCACTCACTATTTAACCCATTTAGGCCAAGAATTATTGAATGCTTTAACCAGTGAAAAATAGCAGATATACAAGCTCACAGCGCTGTGAGCTTGTAGATCTGCTATTTTTGGAAAAAGTCGTGAAAATGTGTGCAAATCTTTGAATGTATGTATTTTCAAAGCGAACAGTTGTAACTCAGATTTTGCTTCTGGGTGGTCCCTGGAACTAAACATTTTGAGATGGGTGTCCGTGGCCAAATAAATATCATTTTGGGGGTCCTTCACATGAAAAGGTTTGAGAACCACTGACATAGTAGTCTCTCAAGAACAGACTAACTGAGCTCCAGTTAAGTGAAAAGGACCTTTTCTTTGACGATGGCTAGCCAGATTGCTGACTGACATATTAGAAACATGGGTTTTAAAAAAAAAACCTTAGGATTCAAAAGACACTTACAGAATCGAGTCAAAATTCGAATTTTCAAGATTTTTCGAAAATAGCAGATCTACAAGCTCGCAGCGCGGCACTCGGTGCCGCGCTGCGAGCTTGTATATCTGCTATTTTTCAATAGTTAAAGCATAAAATAATGATACACAATAATGTGTACCCGTTCTATATGTACTGTAACTATTTATATATGTCCCTCCCAACACACTTTCCCTCTGTGGGCAACCCCTCAGTCACAAATGGGGGGTTTTGGCATCAAATGTACGTCCGTTTGCGTGAGAGGCGTGACCCCTGCTCAGAAAAGATATGGGGGGCGGCGGGGGGCGCGCGACCCAGGACTAATTCAACACTGGATCCAAGGCTCCTGTGAGGGTGCACATGAGGGAACCACAATGTGACCCCGCTTTTTTACGTGTCCATGTGGTTTCATTGTGTACCCTCTCTCAGAAGTAGCCGAAAATTGCAACACTAGATATTATTTTTTTAACTGATGAATCTAGGGTTGCAATACCTGCGATAGGGATTCAATGCAAAAACTTTTTTTTTATTCGCTATCTGATTGTATTAAACAACGTCAAACTCCAATAAAAACCAATATTGCGGTTCTATGGAAAGCTTGAAGTATCCTCTTTCTCTCTGCAAAGTGTTTGTTTGAGAAAAATCCACCATAGACATGTTAGGAGCTACTTTCTGTCAAGAAATTCAGTTCAGGTGATTATTTTATAAGTGCTAGAGTTTGGAAGCGCTCGTGGGAAATCAATCAACGGTCCTGTGTACCAGCTGGTTCTAAATATCACATAATGTAGGAGGCAGCGGGACGTTGCATTATAGAAGACGAGCGCTTCCAAAGTTTAACACTTAGGGAAAAAAAAACATGTCTTCTCAGATTTATTGATAGAAAGTAACTCATAACATGTCTACGCTGGGTTTTTATGAAACAAACACTTTGCCGATAGAAAGAGGATACTTCAAGCTTTCTGTACAGCCCCAATGTTGGTGAGTTTGACGTCGTTTAATATAATCAGATAGCAAAAAACTGTTTCGATGCATTGGCTGCCTATGGGAGGTATTGCAACGATAGATTCAACATATTAAAAATCTAGTGTTGCAATTTGCGGCTAGGCTCCTGCGAGGGAACACACAGGGTTCCCACAATGTTTTACCAATTCATTTCCAACACTTTTCCAGAATATTTAACCAATTTCCAGGACTATATAACAATAATTCAGCTCAATAACGAGTCACTTACTCCTATGCACAGTGCCCAAAGACAGGTAGTGTATGCCAGTGGTTCTCAACCTTTTCAGGCCGTGACCCCCAAAATCATATTTGAACTGGGGACCCCGGCACCCTGACGAGCACTAAGAGGTGAGGAATTTTGTATAACACAGTTCTGTTGCGAGGCGTTGCTATTTTCACAATTTCTGCCTCAAATATTTGACAATTTGGCCAATGTTTAATTTGTCATTTCAGAGGTATTAACAAAATCAATAACCAAAGACAATGCATAGCTATTTTTTTCCCCAGGACCTTCCAGGACTCTTTATCAATTCCAAAACGTTTCCAGTACTGGAAAAATATTTTTCTAATTTCAAAATATTTCCAGGAATTTCATGACCGTGGGAACCCTGTACACATGAGGGAACCACAACAACGTGACCCCCTTCCCTTTTTTTACGTGATCTCAACAATCCTCACCAGACAAAGTCGTTGCTTTTATCCTCGTAGGAGTTGAGCAGGCCGTTGTAGAGCGGGGCTTGATGGAGGGCTCTCTTCCTGCTGAGGACCCCGGAGGAGGAGGAGGAGGACGAGGCGGAAGGTCTGCTCAGCGACGCCAGCCCGCCTCTGGAGCTCTGCACGGCGGCCAGGGTGGGCACCGGCGACAAGCCCCCCTGCTGCTGCTCGCCCGCGGCCGCTGCCAACGTCCGAGAGGAGGGCACGACGTTGGCACTACTGCTGTTGTTGTTGTTCCCGTTGCTGGTGCCATTGCTCCCGGTTGCACCAGCAGCGCCGCCGCTGCCACCATTGGAGCTCCCGGTGTTGTTGCTGGTGCTGGGCACAGAGCTGGCACCCTGCTGCAGAGCTGGCACCACCACACATTTAAACTGACCGTTAATTATATTGTCACACACAGATCATTGGGATTCAATTGAGTTTTTTGGCATTGAAAAGATTTCTGTTTGCCATTTAGGCTTCATACGGTAATCACAGACTGCACGGGGCAGATTACTGACATATTTGATGATTTTATCAAAATAAAAATAAAAATAAAATCTTGAAAATAGCAGAACTAGCTTATCTACAACAGGGATCTTCAACAGGGGTCCTCCAAATCTTTGTGTGATAGCTTTTTTTTTTCACCTTTTCTATATTAACCACTTGAACCCTAGCCTCCATATTCTGAGAACTTTAGCCAAAAATAGCAGATCTACAAGCTCACAACGCCTTTCGGCAAAGAGCTTTGATGTAGAGGGGAAAAAGATCAGACTAAGTAGAGAGTGAAAGGTCAAGTTTATAAATTGTTGATGGTTCAAGTGGTTGAATATCTGAAAACACACATTGACATGAATCCAAAATACACTGATGATTGTGCTGTCAAACGATGACACTATATGGAATCTGGGGGTCCCTGCTTTATCTCTCTCTCTCTCAACTAAGGGGTCCTTGGGCTGAAAACGTTGAAGACCCCTGTTGTATACTTTAAAAACATTTCTTGAAAAAAAAAGACAAAAAAATAGCTGATCTACAAGCTGTAATGTAATGTAAGCTTGCAGATCTGCTATTTTTTCCATCATGGACACGATTATTTATGACCATCATGCAAAACAATTGCGATTATCTCAAATAATTGCGATTAGACCAGGGGTCTTCAACAGGGGGTCCTCAGAGTTACTACAGGGGGTCCTCCAAATCTTTGAGTGTTGTATTTTTTTTACATTAACCACTTGAACCGTAGTGTCCATATTCTGAGACATTTAGCCAAAAATAGAAGATCTACAAAGGCGTTGTGAGCTTTGGTCTATTGCGGAAAAAGAGCAGACTAAGTACAGAGTGAAAGGTCAAGTATTGACGGTTCACGTGGTTAAATAGCTGAAAACACAAATTGACATGAATCCAAAATACACTGATGATTGTGCTGTCAAACAATGAAACTATTAACAGGTGTGTGGGGGTCCCTGCTTCATCTCTCTCTCAAATAAGGGGTCCTTCCTTGGCCTGAAAACGTTGAAGACCCCTGGATTAGACGATTATTATGCAATAATAACAGTGACAAACAGGCCTTCCTACCCTGCTGCTGCTGCGACGGCCGGTTACTGGACATGACTCAACAACAGCAGATAGAGTAACACGTTATGTTGTTGCTGTTTGTGTTGTTGTTGTTGTGGTTCAAAGCGCCCGGCGGACCACCGGGGCTCTGTCTGTCTAGTCTGTACTGGACGATGATGATGATAGCTAGCAGGCTAATAATGCGAGCTAGCTGGCTAGTTGATGTGCTAACATCCTCGGGACAAGAAGGGAGGCGACAGCAGGGAGTCCCCCAAACATCCAGGTTTCCTTTGTTTTGTTTTGTTTCGTTTTAAATCGCGTCCCTCTTCGTGTCGCACTGTGAGGCCGGCGCGATGTGTGTTGTTACAACATGACGAGCAGGGAGCAGGACGACATGAATCCCAACTGCGTTGTTGTTCAGGGAGGATTAGCTGGTTGTGTGTTAGCTACTAGCTGGCTAGCTGCTGCTGCTGCTGCACAGAGACTGCTGGGACGAGAGTGCCAAGGTGTCGTCCGTGATGTAACGGGTAAAACCGGAAGCGCTTCGGATTTTTCGCTGTCCACTCGCTCAGAAATCACACCCGTGTGAACTGAGCGGTGGAGGCTGTGTAATGGGGCTAGTCCCAGTTGTCCAACGTCCCAGTTGGGCGACCAGACTGTAAAGCAAGCGATCTTCATCCCATTCATGCGTTTATCATGCGTTTAACGATTGCATTCACCGCGGCTTCGCTCTTTGCGGGCACTCGCGCCTGCGGCGCTCGGGCGCGAAGAGCAGGACCAAGGTCCGCTGGCCTTCGCGCCGCTTGCAATGTCGTGGACAATAATTACAGTCGGAAGTTGGACAACTGGGACATGGACAACTGGGACGTTGGACAACTGGGATTTTCCCTGTTTAATGCTGGGTGAGTGGAGCAGGGGTTGAGATGTATGGTACATGCATTGCTGTGTGTGTGTGTGTGTGTGTGTGTGTGTGTGTGTGTGTGTGTGTGTGTGTGTGTACCCTCTCTCTGGACAATCAGGCTACACATTCTTCAGGCTACACATTCCTCAGGCTACACATTCCTCAGGCTACACATTCCTCAGGCTACATACACGGACGGACACACACACACACACACAGCCACGTATAGGAGCGGTCTACCACCGCTCAAAAGTCTGTTAAAGGGGTATTTCACTTAAAAAAAAAAAAAAAAAAAGGAAAAAAAAAAGGTTTGGTATTAATTGTATTGTCTAAATCAGGCTTTTATGAACACCCTGAACAGATTTTGATTTGCTTGATTCAATATTTAGATATTTGATGTAAATGTTATCAGGCCCATTCTGGTGACTCATAATACCCTCCTAATACGTGAACAGGCCGTGTATTTTTGATAACGTTTTTTTCTTCTTTTTTTCTTTTTTAATGGAGTTTGAAGATACAATGGGTGTGTATATATATTTCTATATCTAAATATTGAATGAAGCAAATTCAAAACTGTTCAGTGTGTTCATAAAAGCCTCGTTAGACGATAAAATGACCAAAAGTTTTTTTTTAAGTGAAATATCCTTTAACTTAAAATGTTATTATACTTATGTTTTCTCTGAAACCTCAATGTAATTGAACGCCGCTTTCAGATCAAAATATGTATTT
Organism: Nannobrachium achirus; assembly: GCF_963921795.1. Taxonomy (NCBI): domain Eukaryota; kingdom Metazoa; phylum Chordata; class Actinopteri; order Myctophiformes; family Myctophidae; genus Nannobrachium; species Nannobrachium achirus. The sequence goes on from NC_137814.1 coordinate 14,983,367, forward strand.
TTATTATTGTCGAGGGGCACCCCTACCGTGAAACTACAGTACATATTACACTCCAGTTGTTTGTGACCTCACTGTCCTATCCTTGTGTTCCTATCCTTGTGTTTTTTTTTTTCCTGGGGCTTCTCTTCAGTAGTTACCCAGGTGTCCAAATGATGTTCAAGTCTCGTGCGTGCGAAATAGTGTCCTCTAGCGGCTTGGAGTTCAGCTTACCCGGGTGAGTGGAAAAAGTTGTAACATAGAGCCTGAACTGGGTGACCCCATTGCGGCGTTTGCTACTACTACACGACAAGTGAATCTATAACTTTGATTAGATTTTTTCCCCCCCCTCATTCTCCAGATGCGTTTTTTTATTTTTTTATTATTATTATTATAGGCTATATCAAAATCATTGAATGGCTACATTCTTCCACCACAAGACAGAGAACAATGTTATGCATAAAGCATTGGTATGCCAAGCTATATTTGCAGAGAGTGTCTCCTCGGTAACCCGAAAACTCGCCCTAAAACAAACTCAACCCAAACTCGTTTCCCAACGGGTTTTTGATTGATTGATTGAAGAATTTATTAGAAGTTTGCAATAGAAAAAAGTACAGTTTCATGACAGTACAAATCACTGGTACAAGGTCAACTAAAAGGAGATCCTAGAAAGCCGAGGCTTATTTCCACAGGAACCACACTTTAAGTATCTCATATAACATTGAAAGACAGACGGATAGAACATAGTACTTTATCTAGGATAATATCAGTTTCAAAAGCATAACATCAAATACAAAAGGCAGAATACAAAGAAAAAGGGGGGGGGGGGGAGCATGGGGGCTTAGTCTATTTACAAGTCACGGGTAGCTGCTGTCTGAAGGTGACTTTTCATACCAATTTTGAAGGAGGCTAGGGATTTGCTCTCCTTTAGGGCTTGTGGAAGGGCGTTCCACATGTTGATGGTATAGCAGGAGAACGAGTTAGCGCCTTGTTTAGTGTTAAATCTACGCTGATGATGATTAGTGGAGCTGCCTCTGGTGTTATGATCGTGAACATCCTTGACCTTTAAGAAGTAGTTTGTCAGGTACATCATGGGAATCTTGGAGGTGTAGTGTATCTTGTACACCAGGCCCATTGCAAGATGCTGTACTCTGTCAGCTACTTTGAGCCACCCCACGCTTTCGTGGTGACGCTCGAGTGATGATGGTCTGTGGCCTTAAGCTAGTTGCAGAATATACTAAAATCAAATATTTGCTTCTGGGGGTCCCTGGAACAAAATATTTTGTGATGGGGTCCGTGGCCAAATACATATCATTCTGGGGGTCCTTTACATGACAAAGTTTGAGAAACACTGATGGCAACATAATTTTGTTTCAGAATTTCTTTATGATTTAGAAGACATTTGTAGAATGTGCCTATCAGTGGTTAAGGACCCCCAAAATGTGTTTTTGGCCGCGGACCCCCATCTCAAAATATTTTGTTCCACGGATGGACCCCATCGCAAACTTTTTTGTTCCAGGGACCCCCAGAAGCACAGATTTGATTTTAGTCTAATCTGCATCTAGCTTAAGGCCACAGACCCGTTGGGAAACGGGTCTGTTTTAGGGCGAGTTTTCTGGTATTTGTCTCCTCAGTCATGTATTTTTAATTTTTCCTTTGATGACATGGGTTTTGCATCAAACTCTAGCACATACATTACATGGGCAACTGGCGGCCCGGGGGCCACATGCGGCCCCCACCTTCAATTAATGCGGCCCGCAGGTTAATACCAGAATACTGATATAGCCTATTATTGATTTCAGCTGTTACAATTCCAAACATGACCTGCTTTAATTCCGTCAGTAAATATTAGTAGCTTAATGACTAGTATAGTAGTATTAATTTTTTTTTTCTTTCTTATGTCCAATGTATTTGTATTTAGGTTCATAAAGTTAACATGACTATATAACTAAATGCATTTGAAATTAGATAAAATGTTACATTTCAGGATTCCAATTAAAAAACAACAAGCAATAATTCAGGATTCCAATTCAAAAGAAGCAAAAATAGCCGATCTACGAGCTCAAAACGCATCGCAGCGTGATGCGTTTTGAGCTTGTAGATCTGCTATATTTGCTTCTTTTGTATGAGATACTAGATTCTAGAATGACAAAGTAGGACGTAGCAATATGTAATGTGGCCCTCTGGAGTGAAGGTGGAAATAGTGGCCCTCGCCATCATCAAAGTTGCCCACCCCTGCTTCTAGCAGAAGGTATCTACAATGAGTAGGTAACAGACAAGCCAAGAAAAATAGTGTCTTGTCACTCAACCATCCACCTGCAGCTCTGCAAATAAAATCTAATAACCATTAACGTATTCACAGTCACAGTTTATCCCAGTCTACTACTTGGTTTTCCATTTTTACTGTCACTTGAACAAATACAGGCCCTCCATGTAGCCACGCACAACACAGATTTTCCCATGTTTGTGTTTGTGGAAGAAGTTTATATGTATCTTATGTAGCGGCAGTTAGGATATAAAATACAGCCTTCAGAAAGAGGAAAATTACTGGATATGTCCAAGAGTAAATTAATTTGCCTGAAAAGACCGCCATGTAAAATGTTTGCCCCATATTTCGGTAGCAACAGTAACCCTATACTTCTCTTGGTTGCCGTGGCACAGAAAGAGGGAAAATAACATTTTACAAGTCAGAGCAACACATTTCTATGTGTTTCTTCATCTATTTTCCCAATCAAGTGTTTGTTTATTAAAAGTTAAAGCAAAACGATAATTTGAATTTGAATTTAATTTTTAAACATTAAAAAGAAAATGCTGCTTTTGGCTCAAAGCGACTGCAAAAGATTGCTGCAATTTGTTCTAAAAAGCTTTATAGCCTGTATATATAACGTATATATGACGACACAATGTGATATAGCTCTGTTTACACAATGCTGTACCCCCTCCAACTGTATATGTTCCCCTTTTTCAACTGTTTTTATTATGTTTTGGCACTTGCTTTGGCAATTTAAACGAACATGTGTTTTCTGTGATGCCAATAATGCTCCCTTGAATTGTGTGTGTGTGTGTGTGTGTGTGTGTGTGTGTGTGTGTGTGTGTGTGTGTGTGTGTGTGTGTGTGTGTGTGTGTGTGTGTGTGTGTGTGTGTGTGTGTGTGTGTGTGTGTGTGTGTGTGTGTGTGTGTGTGTGTGTGTGTGTGTGCCATTCTGAACCTGAACATCTCAGCCTATCAAATGCAGCAGAGTTGAGTTGAAACTCACTATACAATATAAAGTTCAATGGCACTGCTTTTAAATGTGGTACTATGTAACTTTTTTTTAAATGAAAATAATGTAATTCTGGCCAATCTGTATGGTAGAATATGTTAGTTATTATAACTTATACAATTGGGGTGGTTGTATTTTGTCTTCCGGAAGTTCCAGCTCAGATATTTAGACCATGTCAAAGGTCACGTCTCACCTAGACACAGGATCTGACTAGGGGTGGGCGATATGGTGATAATTATCGTTGAGACGATACAATGTCTCCACGATATGCCTTTTCAGAGGTATCGTATGTATCGTGATACAATTGAGGGAGCCTTGTAAAAAATTCTGTTTAATCGTTAATACAGAGATTCATTGCAGAATGCAATTTAAACCTGCATTTTGGTCTAAAACAGTAGTTCTCAAACTTTAAAATGTCAAGGTCTCCACTTACAAATGAAACCAAATGGACCCTTACGGGTCCATTTGGTTTCATTTGTATACTGTCAGAGTTACATACTTGTGAAGTTCAAATTAGACCTCTCAAAAGGAACCCAAAGAGTCTAGTTTGACCTGATGGTCAAGATTCAATGTATCCCCTGAGCAAGCATCTCAATGGTAAAAAAATTAAAAAGTAATTTTATACATTTGTGTCAGTTAATTGATACCACCAGCCATGCAGTCAAAGGATACAATTCGAAACGCAAGTGAGACGGATTTTGTCTGAATGATATTACCCTAGACTAGCTGTCCATGCCCATCGAGGCTCACTGCTGTTTCACTTTACCACAGAGCTTTCCTTGTTGGTATCATAGAGGTATGGTTGATATTTACAGACGTTGAAGAACGACATCTTTCCACTCTTTTTGGAGGAGAGGGCAGAGGAAAAGTGAATTCCTCACTACTGCCCTTACGGTTGACAACGGTGGCCACGGGTACTTCTAGCTATGGACCAGTACGTTCAATTGAGTGGTGTACGTAATCATATGGAGAAGTACGGACAGGGAGAAAGAACGGACATCAAACGGACTAAACGGAAGAAATCTCTCTCCCACTCCGTTTCTAGTGTCAACCTGTGGTTCTTATGTATTACTATAAGCATGATACTTTACTAGTTGTCATTACAAACATATCCATGCCTTGGTTGTCCCACATGAGCCACCACAGTCTTGTAAATAATGTTTTGGGGTGAGCATTCGACACAACTGCCAATCAAAGTGACTGTACTGGCCAATCACAGCACGTCTTTTCCGTGCTGTGACTCATAACAGCCTACATTATCTGTTTGGCAGACTACGGTGGCTTGTGTGGGACAACCGATGCAGTAACACGTTTATGAAAAAAATTATCACTATTGACCGCAAGAAATATCGTAAAAGCAATAGGCTTATGGGCTCGACTCTAAGCTACTGGTAAGACGCCTAAGGTTGACAAGCAACCTCGCCCTAAAGGGCAACAAGTGCCATGTCTTGGCCATCTGGCCAGTGATGTATATCGGACCAGTTACCCATATATGGAGACCCCTGGTACCCATATATGGAGATCCAGTACTGTCCCAAACATGCTTACTCAGTTATTCATTATGTGAAAGTCCTATGATGTCTATGACATCTGACATCATACATACAATCCCTTTTATGCCCATATATGGAGATTCCTACTGTAGAACCAGCCACACAGATATGGGCTGTCTTCCTCCATATATGGGCATTCCCATATGAAGTCCTGTTAGATATGGGCTTATTGATGACATTAGGGATGTCCATATATGGGCATAAAAGGGATTCTGTTAGTGTGGTTCCCCTGACATCACAGTGATGTCAGAGAGGCAAACTCATAGACCATGAAAAAGCGAACACGGACGGCCGACCGGAGACATGTGCTGTTTCTCATACTAAACTGCGATCTTCGGTCGCTGCGATCTTCGGGCTGCTGGAGTCTGCTAGAGAAACTGGACGACAGGGCCATTTATGCCTAATAGACCCCATGGACAGTCATTTGGAATCAATATAAGTAGGAAAATGAGCCTAGATCAGGGGGCTTCAACGTTTTCAGGCCAAGGACCCCTTGGTCGATACTTGGTAAACTTGACCTTTCACTCTGTACTTGGTCTGCTCTTTTTTACCTCTAGTCCTCTACCCATTTGCCAAAAATGGCCGATCTACAAGTTGAGAGGTTGTAGATCTGCTATTTTTGGCTTAAGTTCTCCTCAGAATAGGGATGTGAGGGTTCAAGTTGTTAATTTAAAAGAATGATCATATCAACAGGGTGGCCGGGACCCCCTATGGGTCCCGGCCACCTCTGGCATACAGTAGATGTTATTTTAGTCCTTTAAGCGTTTTCTTTTTTCCTTCTTTTTTTTTCTTTTGTGGCTGGCTTACACACTATGAGTTAAGGGGCTGATATTTGACAGTATCATTCACAATGTTAATGGAGAGCACTATGCAGCGCGCGTCCAATCAGGCCGTGCCATACTTGTGACTTTTAACCACATTCAACCTGGCTTGGTAGATTATTATTTTCGCAGTGAAGACAAAGTATAAAATATGGCTTAACCACTTAATCCCCAGCATCCGTACTGTGGGGAAAACCTTTTTCTGAACATAACACAATGCGTCGCACCACAGCGCATCGTGATGTAAATGTGGCTTTGCAGTGTAGAGCAAAAAAATAAAAGTCACTACTAGTGTGGAACCCCTTGGTAGGGCTGTCACGATTATGACATTTTACATGACGATTAATTGAACTGTGTTTTTGTCGTTGACAGTTACAGTTTCTATTTGGCTTTTAGGCTTTGCAGTTGCACATGGCTAGCCTGACACTTAAACACATTTCTAAAGGGGCGTGGCTAGCGATTCAGGGTCTGGAACCAGGCTAACACATGGCAGATATAACCTGAATATACAAACAAATTACTGACATAGTTGGCAACCATTATGTAATAATTGTGACAGGCCTACCAATAGGGTTTTAAATGGTGAAGTTGTTAAGAGGTACATGTAGCCTGCATGTTTCATATATTTTAAAGCAGTGTTTCTCATCCACTGTGCCTGGGGACCATTCGGTGTGCCCCTGAGAAGGGTCAAGTGTGCCCCTTGAAACTGCTTGAAAGCCAGTATTGTATTTATCATTTTAAAAATGATTTAAACCAGTGAAAACAGCCGATCTACAAGCACACAACGCCTCGCAGTGCGAGGCGTTGTGTGCTTGTAGATCTGCTGTTTTCACTACTGTTGTGCGCGACAGCCTTGTATGATGAAGCAGGGCTTTACTTTGCGCAGAAAGGTACAACTTTGAAACTTGCAGATACGAGGTTTCTTCCCGACAGTGACAACATTTACACCCCCGTATTATGTTGGCGTGCCCATGGATTCTTGGGACATGAAAAGTGTGCCCATGGCAGAAAAAGGGTTGAGAAACACTGTTTTAAAGCATGCTACACCTGTATTTTGAAGGAAAGGTATAGCCCGCACTCACTTTTAAGAGTCTTTTTATATTTCAGCAGCAGCAGTCATCATCACATTTGGCTCACGCCATCGTCAGTGTAACTGATGATGGCGGATGGAGGGATGTAACTAAAAGTGAGTGTGGGCTATACCTTTCCTTCATGTTGTTGTACCTGATCCTGCACCCTAAGAACTTTAAAGCTATTTAAAAGAAGAAACTGCCTTGAGTAGAGCAAACCTTCCTTTGTATTGAACACCTGTATTTTGACCAGCAATTGAGCATTAATAATGTTGGAAAGTCCACGTCCCCCCCTTTCCTATTCTGACTCCACCAAGTGAATAGTACCCACTGACTGAACTATACGTAGGCGTAGGCTATATAACATATTGTGTTAGCCCCCCCCCCCCCTATTTTATACCATTGCTATTGAAAGGGTTTGTGTTCCTTTATGCCCTTTCTCTTTTTTCTTGCCTTCTTTCCCTCCTCATTTGTCCAACACATCAGCTAGGATTTTACCCCATTGGGACCCTTAATTCTTCTCCTTTTTTTTGTATGGAGGGCAGGATTGGGGGGGGGGGCAAGGGTCAGTTGGGTTGATAGGGTTGAGGTTATACCCAGCGAGACAGAGAGGTGAGACAGAAAGAGTAAGTGACAGACAGCGAGAGAGAGAGAGAGAGAGAGAGAGAGAGAGAGAGAGAGAGAGAGAGAGAGCGCCTCAGGGTCGGTGAGGTCGGGCCCGACAGGCTCGGATGAAGGATAATCTGTAGAGGTCCCTTACAGTGGGGGGTGAGGCCCCGAAGGAGCACGCCCATTCTCTGTCTCTCTCCCCCACACACACGCACGCACGCACTCACACACGCATGCATACAACACACACACACACCCACGCACGCACGCACGCACGCACGCACGCACGCACACACACACACACACACACACACCCACTCTCCCCTCTATATCTTTCTCCGCTCCCTCCTGTATGTATGTATGTGTGTGTGTGTGTGTGTGTGTGTGTGTGTGTGTGTGTGTGTGTGTGTGTGTGTGTGTGTGTGTGTGTGTGTGTGTGTGTGTGTGTGTGTGTGTGTGTGTATGTACTGTTAGTATGTACAGTATGTATGTATGTATGTATGTATGTATGTATGTATGTATGTATGTATGTATGTATGTATGTATGTATGTACCGTATGTATGTATGTACCGTATGTATGTACCGTATGTAATGTATGTGTGTATGTGTGTGTGTGTGTGTGTGTGTGTGTGTGTGTATGTATGTATGTATGTATGTATGTATGTATGTATGTATGTATGTATGTATGTATGTATGTATGTATGTATGTATGTATGTACTGTATGTAATGTATGTGTGTATGTATGTATGTATGTATGTATGTATGTATGTATATATATATATATATATATATATATATATTATACGTATATATCACCCTGACCCACCCCGCCAACACCTCTTTTCTTTCTTTCTTTCTTTCTTTCTTTCTTTCTTTCTTTCTTTCTCTCCCCCTAACAAAGTTGCAGCTGGGTCTCAAAAGGCACTTTGCCAGTAGAAAAGGCTGAATGTTTAGCGGGCATGCAGATCCCTCAGTCCGGCAGGCTGGGATTGTGGAATTCTTGCCTCCCACTGTTTAGGAACCGTTTTCTTTTTCTTTTTTTTCCCTTTTCTCTCTCTCTCTCTTCATCTTCTTCTTCTTCTTCTTCTTTTTTTTTCTTCACCCTTTCAGGGGCCCCCGCCATAACTGCCAGTGGCCTCTCCTCCTCTCTCCATCTCCAACCTCAAGCCATGCCGGCCCTGTTTGCAAATTGAGCCTGACAAAAACAGTGGGAGGGGGAGGGGGGATGGGGGGGAGGTCTCGAGAAGAGGTATAGCAACATTCTTTTTTAAAACTTTACTTTACTTGAGTAAAAGTACCAATACTGCAATGTAGAAATACTCCGTTACAAGTCCGGAAATCAAGATTTACCAGTATCAAAAGTACTTAAAGTACCAAATGTAGAAAGCACCCATTGTGTAGATAGAATGTCCCATTTCACAAGTTTGTAATGTGTAAAGTTCTTTTGAAAGTAGCGGATCTACAAGCTCACAATGCATTGCTTTGCGACGCTTCGTGAGCTGGTAGATCGGCTATTTTCAAATGGTCGAAACGTATAGAGCTGAAGTGGTTAATGTATGTTTTTAATCACAATCTCTAAAGTAACTAGTAACTAAAGTTGTCAAATCATTGAAGTGGAGTACAAGTAGTATATTTGTCTCTGAGATATAGTAGAAGTAAAAGTACTGAACATTGGAAATACTCCAGTAAAGTGAAAGTACCTCAAAATTGTACTCAAGTCCATGCAGCACTTGATTAAATGTACTTAGTTACTTTACACCACTGCAATGTGGAGGTGCACAACAGCAACGGTTGCCTAGCAGCCATTTGATTTTGTCCTTCAACTTCACTTTTATACTTTGTCATATCACAATGCCAATTATTTGGCAAAGGGCACCATTGCATACATAGCAAGAATATACCAAACTCGCCTAGGCTGATGGTTTATGCCTTTTGATTGATTGATTGATTGATTGATTTAAGTATTTATTAGAGGTTTTGGATAGGAAAAGGTACAGTTTCATGACAGTACAGTTCACTGATACAATGTCAACTAAAAGGAAACTCGGGTAAGACAAGGCTTATTTGTTATTTTCCATTGAGATCCTTAATAGGCTTATATACCTCTGTAAACTACTGTATGCCTAAACGGGTATATGCACATACGCCATTTTGTTCTACTTCCGGGTGTCTTTCGACTTCCTTCACAGGTGTTACCGATGATACTAATGAAGGCTCTGTTCCATTCTGGTCAAACAGAGTCAGGGTGCTGCTATTGTGCATGTAGGCTCACTGGAAACACTCTGCTACACCAGTGAGTCTCAAAGTGTCCTTGAGTGGGTTCCAAATGTCCCCAATCCCCATACAGGTGTGTAACTCTGAGAGTGTAAATGGAAGCAAATGGGCCTGCAAGGGTCCAGGTGATTCCATTTGTACAGAGTTATGGGGGTCCTTGAAATTAAAGAACCACTGTACAATAAATCAAACAGAGCCTTAGTTAGTATCATCAGTAAAACCTGTGAAGGAAGTCGAAAGACACCCGGAAGTAGAACTGTTGGGTTAAAAACATTTTAATATCTATTATATTTAAAACACCAACTTCAGTGTTACAAGTGACAAGGTTATTTTGTTGTGATCTGATAATAATGCACGTGATGAGAATGTCTCCACTGCAGGATGTCAATCAGGTCATAATGCCCAGGACAATATAACGAATTGGATAATGCCAATCTGGCCTTGTCCTTCTGCTACTGGGCCCAAGACAAGGAAAACATCTGATATCTATTGTTATTGTTTAACTGTCCAATGAATGCTTGACAAATCTATTTTCCCTGTACCTACTGAAGTATATTTGTGAACTGATGTTACATTGTATTCAGATTCAGATTGAGAAAGAAAAGAGACACATGTTTATTGTACTGTACTGGACATCTATTTTGTATGCTCATTGATTTAATATACAGTAAGAGAAAAACCCGGACTTACACTGTGTGGTCTCATTTATTGTGTGGGAGTGAATTCAATCATTTTGGGGGAAACTGTCTATTCATATGGAATATAATAATTAATTCCATCAAGAACAAAATGGCGTATGTGCATATACCGAAACGGTGCCAAAACCTAACCCTATTCCTAATCTTAACCTCAGAAAGATATGCGTAATCCTAAAGTTATTTTCATCCTTATTCTCAGTAAAACAAATACAAGAATAAAAATCTCTGCAAGTTTCTTTCCGGCGACTCTACCTACCGGTTACCAAAAGCAATACCCCAAAAGAGCAGATGGCTCGGGGAGAGACTGAGTGTGTGTATGAATGATTGAATGAATGAATGAATGAATGAATGAATTTACCAGCACATCATGAGCAGAGCATGGAACATGAAAATGCAACGCATACCTGAATCCTAACAGAACCACTGAGCAGTAAGCAATTACAACAGTCTGTGGAGTAAATAGCTGGAAGTATGTGGTGACTAAACACAGGAGTCAATGACCATACATGAAGCTAGATAGCATTTTTTGGAGCTGTGTGCAGCTCCCTATACGTGGCTGTGTGGGTCTGTGTGTGTGTGTGTCTGTGTGTATGTAGCCTGACTTCGGCGCGTAACTAGTGCCGCACCATTTACGCCACTCGCGCAATATATACATCAAAATGTGCGGCTCGGCCGGGAATGGTGTTCTATTACCTTTCGTTCCGATCCGCCTTACCATGCCGACGTAATCGGCAAAAAACGACGCTTAATTGTCCCCATTGACTTATAATGGGACAATGCAAGAAATCACTTTCAAGTATTTTTCTCTCGTAAACCATAGGAGCTACAGTTTCAAACCTCGGAGAGGAGATTCATAATGATTTTAAGAATGAATCGAAAAATAATTACATCACTCGGCCTCATGGTGGCGCTATAACGGCCCACTTTACGTTTTGCCCCGTAACTCTTGAACCGTAGATCGGAAAATTAAAATTCTTTTTTCCCTGGATTCCTTGGGTCAAGACGCATCTCCCCATATAGGCCACGCCCATTTGCGCCAGGATAGATTTACCGCCATCTTGAATTTTCTCCAAAACACACTTTTTGCTCCTTTTCCTACATATTTTCTTCAAATGTCACAAAAATCGGTACACATGATCTACACACACACACACACACACACACACACACACACACACACACACACACACACACACAGCTCCACTTCACACGGGTGTGATTTTTTTAGGTTTTTAGACATTTTCTTTTACTGATTAGGTGCGTGGTCTACCTATGTTATTGTTTTCTAGATTGATATATGCATTTGTTATATTGTCGTTAATGTACTGACGTATTATCTTGCTTATCACAGTGATGTGTATTACCTGCTGATTGTAAGTCGCTTTGGATTAAAAGGTCTGCTAAATGCCTAAACTGTAAACTGTAATGCGCTTTGAAGTTCTAAATGTATTTTCACCAAGGACCTCACCGGCATGGCGGCATCAGATACAAATCAGTCACTCAAGAATGATTGTTATGAACATAAAGTCAAGTGCAATATTATGACTGTGCTATAATTCAAGTGTTTTGATGCACCAATGTGTTCCTTTGAAGTCATGAGTCCACCTTATTGGACAAAATTAAATAAGGCCATTTTCATTATTTTTGGTATGCATTGACTAAATAATAGCTCAGAAAGGGTAACATTTGATGACATTTAACACTCCCATGAGGCAACTGTTGAATTACTGTCCTGGCATCCTTGAACGCAAAGGCATAACAACACACACACGCATGCTCACGCACGCACGCACGCACGCACGCACACACACACACACACACACACACACACACACACACACACACACACACACACACACAGGAACTAAGGCAGGTAGCATATTTTGGATGCATACAAAGTTTGCTAAACCCTTTTCATGTGTGAGGCAGATGTTTGGCCAGTCGGTGTTACCACTGCATGCACTGCACTGTGAGTGAGTGACTGAGAGAGGGGGAGAGAGAGAAAGGGAGGGGGGGGGAGAGGGGGTCCCAGAGGCGTCAATTGGGTATGGCAGCTGCCATACCTTGGCTACAGGGGGGAAAAAATAAAATGTACCTCTAAAAATGAATTCATCACAGGGACATGCTGGGCCCCTGATTCAGCCCGGGAAAAAGAGTTGGAGAGGCCCTCATTGCGCGCTATAGAGCGAGATCTCTCTCTATAGCGCTGCTGCTACTCAAAGATTTGCCATTTCAGATCATGACAAGTGACAAGCCAGTGGGCCAATTACATGAGTTATACCTGTATGTTGTCTTTGTCGGGTGGAAACCCGACAAAGACAAAACAAACGGTCCAAAACCGTTTGTTTTGTATTTATAATTTTAAAAATGATTTAATCTAGTGAAAACAGACGATCTACAAGCACACAACGCCTCGCACCGCGAGGTGTTGTGTGCTAGTAGATCTGCTGTTTTCACTATTTTGTGCGACGGCCTTGTATGACGAAAAAAATTACAAATTTTAAACTTGGAGATACGAGGTTTCTCCCCGACAGTGACGATTTACTTTGTTGGCCGCCCAGCCCCCAAAATGGAACGAAGGCCGACATTTTATTTTGATTTTTTTTCCTAATGGCCGGCCTGGACCGGCCGGGAATGAACCGGCCGTCCGGGAGTTCTCCCGCTTTCCCCAATGGCCAGCACGTCCCTGATTCATCATGTTGCCATACCTTAGCTTTTGCTGAACTGACGCCACTGGGGATCACTCAAACCTTAACGTTGGAGGGGAGAGAGCGGAGGGGAGGGGAGTGAGTGGAGGGGGCCAGATCAAACACACATACCTTACAGTAACACTAGAGTGTCTGCTAGCTGCTCCACCACCACCACCACCACCATTCATCCACTGCCAGGGACAGGACAGGAGGAGGAGGCCTCTCTTTAAGTAGAGGTGGGAGAGGAGAGGAGAGGAGAGGAGGAGGGCTTATGGAAGAGGAGGGGGAGGAGGAGGAGGAGAGGGGATGGAGAGGAGGAGGAGGATGAGAGCAGGGCCGGTAAACACGACCTCCACCACAGTGCGTTAAGAGGCGTGCAGCACAAGAAGAGATGAGAGGTGGAGATGAAGAAGAAGAGAGGATTTCCTCACAATAATAGTAGTGGTGGTGGTGCGTGTGCGTGCGTGTGCGCGTGTGTGCGTGTGAGGCAGGGGCCGGGTCTTCCCCCTTTCAGTGATGTCAGCGCGGACAGGAGCACAGCTCTCTAGATAAAAACGTCTGAGCGCGCTGGTTTCATCTCCTTGGACTCTGGAGAATGTGAATGGAAGAGAGGAGAGGAGGATATTATTGTTGCTGCATGGGATCAGTGCATGAAGAGGAGGGAGAGAGCGGACTTACACACAGTTCCTTCCACAGCACGCAAAGCAGAGGCAAAACAAGCGAGCGGAACTGAAGCAAGCGCGCACAGCAGGGCTGACTTGATGGGGGCTTAAATGGACACATTTTTTTCCTCTCTCTCTCTCTCTCTCCCTCTCTCCACCTGAAACATTTAGGAAACTACTAATAAGTAGTCTATTTAGACTGCCACTTTGCACTGCACTTCTTTCTGCTTTTTTATTTGTTTTTTTTCCCCTCTGACTCACCTGGCCAGTTTACTTTGGAAGCAAGACGCACAAATGGCGCTATGGTCAGGTAAAACAAAAATATCAAATAGGAAATTTTGTGTGAAACGAAAAAACATCATCTAGGCTTTTTTTTTTCTTCTTTTTTTTTCAAGTTCCTTTGGCGTTGTTGTTGATGTTGCTGGCTTAGTGTGTGGACCGCAGGGACAGCCGTTGCACCTGAGATGATCACAGATGCCACTACATTTTAGTCTACTCGGGATCCATATCAGCCTGCGTCGAATTAACCAAAAAAAATAATAATAATAGAGATTATTTGTTATGACAGCCAGATCGGTATAGTGGACGTTTTACATAACCAATGTGCCATGAAATAGGCTACTAAAGCTCGATATAAACTATGTGTAGCCTATGGGTAGGCTATAGGCTAGGATGGGCGTATAAGAAAACAGGTGAAATATGTTGCCCTAAACTGAGAAACTCAATGGAAGCGATATATTCTTCGGAATAAAGATATTCGGTTGTTTTAATCTATAATAGCCTATCCGAGAGGTTTTGGGGTTTTTCAAACGTCCACGTAAAGTGCATTGAGTTTTGCATCCTCTGAAGAGGAGGGAAACCAACTTAATTTGCATATAGCCTATACATTTTTGATTATTCTTCGATTCTACAGGAGAAGTTTATTTTTTTATTTTTTTTATGATGTAGTTTCAAAAACAATTATACCAAAAATATACTAAGAACCTCAACAAGTCTGACGACATAGCCTACAGACGACCTCTGAATGTGGCACCCTTTATTTTATGGCTATTTAATCTCCGTGTGCATTGCGTTGGCAGCTTAATTCATGTTTATTGGCTGCTCGATCGTCGATTTTTCTGCCAAAGGCAATTGTAGTCGATTAAATTGACAATATAGGCCAATCTTGTTTGCTTATAGGCATATTTATTCCAAAACAGAATACCAAATAAACCGGAACAATTATCCACTTTGTGAGAGGCGGTCAAATAAAGACATCTATCAGTGTGTTTTTTTTTTTTATAGATCTGTAATAGGCCTGCTGCTCCTGCAAAGTGGGATTTGCTTATGAAATTGAAAGACAAAATAAAACCTCAGAACTAATAGGTCCTATACGTTAAAACAAACTAAAGAGCTATCATTCTAAACATAACTGCCCCCCTCTCCAAAATAATAATAATACAAACATTTAAAATAAATAAATAAATAAACACGCTTTAAAAAAAAAAACAATATAAACATCCCCTCCCCCCCCCAAAAAAAAACAATGTCGTTCGTCAGACTACTGGCTCTCGCGCTCGTCCTCGTCACCAACACGTGGCTGCTCTACCCGGTGCGCTCCGACCCCGTGCGCCGCTTCAAGCGCACGCTGGCCCGGCGGGCCGACAGCGAGGTGACGCTGCTGGCAGGTGAGCCATGCGGCAGCTCCCCGAGGCAGCGGAGGCTGCATCCCCGCTCCCTGCTGCTCCCTGCGCCGACGCAACGACGCCCTCCAGCGGCCCCGCTGAGGACGCACAGCAGCAGCCGGACCAGGACGCTGTATTACAGCAGCAGAAGCAGCAGCAGCAGCAGCAGCAGCACAGGAGCAGCAGCAGAGCCTGCTCCTGTGGTCACTTCTTTTCCGGACACGGGCGCGCGGGGGAGGCTGCAGGCGGCCGCTCGCTGGGGGGAGGAGGAGATACGGTGGGGGGAGGAGGAGGACTCTGACAATGTGGCTCTGAAAGGCGAGGATCGATTTGTCTTGCCAGGGGAGGTTGATGGGGTTCCCCTCCATCATCACCACCATCATCATCAGCCTCCTGATTCCAACCAGGCTGGTTTGACTCCTGTGACAAAACGTGACAACAGAGACCTAAGTGACTATAGGCCTAGCCATGAGCACACGAGAGAAGCAACTCCGCGCTCAAAAGAAGGCCCTGCAGGAGGAGAACACCATGAACCCCCACCCCAGAGCGGGGACCACCCTCCTCCTCACCCCCTCGGCCGGTTCCCCCGCAGCCTCAGAGGAACACCTCTTCAGGAGGAGGAGAGCAACGACAGTTGGGAGGAAGCCGGGATCCCCGACAGCCTGGCCAGCTCCCAGGCGGGGCCTCTGCAGGTCAGTGTTGATTTCGTTGACTAAAACTAGGACGAAAAAATGTTTGTCGACTGCGTTTTTTTTTTCACTGACGAAAACTAAATAAAAACTAAATAAAAACTAAGCTGTGATGACTAAAACTAAGACTAAATATATTGACTATTTCGTCAACAAAATAAAAACTAGACTAAAACATCAGGGAGGGACTAGTGGAGAAGAGAGTCATTTTATGTTTGGTTGCTCTCAGGTATTGCTCTCAGGTATACTACAAGCTCGCAACGCGTTGTGAGCTTGTAGATCTGCTATTTTCAGCACACAACCAAGTGTAAAATAGTTGACTAAATAGTTGACTAAATCAACCGTAGATTTAGTCGCCTAAAATCTTATTTAGTTGACAAAAATTTGACAAAAACAAACTTTTCCGGTTGACTAAATTATGACTAAAACTAAATGACATCTTATTCAAAAGACTATGACTAAAACTAAATCAAATTTTGCTGTCAAAAAACAACATTGCTGCAGGTGCTGTACAAACTGGGGCAGGCGCTTCAGGAGGACGGGGACCACCGCCAGCAGCAGCCCGGCGCGGCCCCCCTTCCTCACGCCCCGCACGAGAGCTCCGAGGACTACTCGGGGGAGGTGGAGGAGAGGGGGCCCGCCGCCGCCGGCGCTCCCAACAGGTTCCCCCCCTCCTCCTCCGACGGTGGCACGTCGTCGACCTGGGGGAGCCCCGTGCCCAAGGTGCCCCCCTCCTGGATGTCGGCGCTGTACTTCAGCGGGCGGCGGGAGCAGCTGAAGCTGAAGCCTGCCGCGGACGTAGAGCTGCCCAGGGCCAAGTTCAGCCTGGAGCTGTGGGTGAAGCCGGAAGGGGGGCAGAGTAACCCCGCCATCATAGCAGGTGGGTGGCACTCTATATGTCTATATGGGCCTTTATGTAGCACAGGTCCCTTAGCTGAGAGCAGTGGCGTCAGTTCAGAAAAAGTTAAGGTATGGCAACATGACTGGTGTCTTGCAAGTGTGCCTTCGCGCGCGTGCAAGACACCAGTCATGTTGCCATACCTTAGCAACAGGCATGATACATTTATTTTAAGAAGTACATTCTATTTCCCCCCCCCCCCGTTTTCTATGGTTTCTTGGGCCTGATATGGCAGCCTGGAATGGTTGTTCAAGAGCAGCTAAACTTGGCATGTTAGTAAACGTGCCACAATTAACATTAATGAATTATTGCACCCATGTGCAGCTGACCTGCGGAACCTGGGAATATACCATTTTGTCAAGATGGGGAGAATACAAGTGTGGAGAATATGCCGTAGACCTAATTATAATACCTTGTTAAAGTGACCATTTTGTAAAATGTTGCATTTGTAGTTATTTTACTGTAATTTAACAACATAATAACCAGCACAGAAAGACAAAGAGACATTCATGGATTTATATTTAAAAGTAACTTTTATTTTCCCCCCTGGACCCAGGGTATGGCAGCTGCATACCCCTGCCATACCCTGGCACCCTGGCTGAGAGAGAGATGAATCAGGGACCCTCAGGGACCCACACCACCACCACCACACTACATTGTGTTTCAGATTAAACCTTTCCATTGCCTAATTTCGTAGATAGCTTCATTGACTATCATCAGTGTTGTGTAAATTAATGTTACACATACCGGTAGGAGAAATGTGGTTACATTTTAACTACATAAACCCTAAATACCCAGTAAACTTGACCTTTGGCTCTCTAGGCCTACTACTTTCCCTGTACACCAAACCTCTTTGCCGAAAATAGCCGATCTATAACTCACAACATTGTGAGCTTGTACATCTAGCCTGGCATGGCCATACTAATATCCCTGCGTAGGCTGCGTAGATATTAAGTCTGGAATCTCTGTAAGGAACCTGCATTTCCAAGAGGTTATAAAAAAAAAAAAAAAGAAGAAGTGAGCGGTGCCATCTGTGAGCTTGGCCAATGTGGGATGGGGCGGGCCGTGGGACACCCATCGGGGAATACGTACATACAGAAGAAGCTAGATGTAGGTGCGATTAGCACCACTCAAAATGCCTCTGATGATAAACCCACCCCACGTTTGCATACTGGGCCCTGATTGGTTCCTCACTACTTTGGAGGGAGGGAAATCCAATCACAACTGAGCGTCGCCAGTCCAAATCTGCCGAGGGCAATTTTTGTTTTCGCAGTACTAGCAGATTTGTCTGGCGGTTGTACCGGTACATCGGCTACTTTTGGCTAATGTTTTTTTGTTAGAGAGCGATAAAAAGACTGTATCAAGTATGTATATTACAAGTACCTTTTACCAATTATATAGGGTTTAACCGGATATGCAGCTTGGCAAATAAAAGGTGAATTGATCCCAGTGCATGACGGAGGACGATATCACGATAAATTAAATCTCCACGATACGATTATCGTGAGTGTTTTTTATCACGATAAACGATAATATCGCATATCGTCCCATCCCTAGGTTAATATCAAATAAAAGTTTTTATCACACAAATTTAGCCCCCCCTGTAGTAATTCTGCTCCGAGGTTCCAAGCTCAAATCCCAGCCCACCCCTCGTCTAGTCTACACTCTCGCTCTCACCCTGCGTGTCTGTCCCTAATAGCTCTGGAGTGGACCAGAGTATGTCCCCTATCTGTCTTTCTACCTGTCTACCTATGTAGGCTGTCCTGTTTGGATGTCATTTGTCCTTCTTTTCTTTGGAATTTTGATGCTCTCACAGCTGTCTGTCTGCTTGTCTGTCTCCCTTGATTTGGATCCATTCCCAGCATCCTGTTGTGTGTCTGTCTGTCGACCTGCCTGCTTGTCAGTACGACTGTAGATTTATTTGCCCACCTTCTGCCCACCAATAAGCCTTATTGGTTTGTAGGGATGGGACGATACGTGATATTATCGTTTATCGTGATAAAAAAACACACGATAATCGTACCGTGGAGATTTAATTTATCGTGATATTGTCCTCAATTCACCTTTTATTTGCCGAGCTGCATATCCGGTACCGCTTAAACCCTCTATTATTGGTAAAAGGTACTTATAATATACTTGATAGTCTTTTTTTCACTCTTTGCCAAAAAAATAGATGATCTACAAGCTCATGACGTGTCGTGTTGCGACACGTTGTGAGCTTGTAGATCGGCAATTTTTTGGCAAATGTTCCGCCCCAGGATAATGGATTTTGATTATCGCGATAATATCGTAAATCACGATTTCTTTGGTCACAATAATCGTGATATGACATTTTCATATCGTCCCATCCCTATCGGTTTGTCTGTTTGTGTGCTAGATTCTCTCTCTCTCTCTCTCTCTCTCTCTCTCTCTCTCTCTCTCTCTCTCTCTCTCTCTCTCTCTCTCTCTCTCAATCTGTTTCCCTTTTTCGTGATATCTGCTCGTAAATGTTTTCTGTCTGTTTCACAGCACCAGTCACTGTCTGACTGCATGTCACCAACGTGCAAGCGCATTTACAATATGATGTGTGATTTAGAGTATTGTGGGTGGTGTGGTGGACTGTCACAGTCAGATTATGTCAATTTGTTCATGTTAAAGACAGGGTGAAATCAAAAACATGTTTTTCACACTTTTAGAGCATATCTGTAGTGATAATATGGCCACACCTAACACTAGATGCCAAAAAAATAGAAAATAAACAATGTTTGTGTATATTTATATCAAAGGTCCCTAAATAGGCCATTCTTAATTACTTCCTGTGAACAGAAATTCAAAAAGTGATGACATAGACAGGTCCGCTTGCATATAAATGAACCTGTTTGTTTCCCATTGCTGGCTCCCATTACTCCCATTACTCAGATTTTAAATCCCATCCCCTGAAGGGCTGGTCCCCTCGGATTGGTTCAGAAACACACAGGCTTCCTTTTCAAACTGAAACTTCAACATAAAATGCCCAAAATAATCATTTCATTGGGTCCTTAAACTTCGTTCTGTTTATCTAACAGGGTTAGTTAGGGTCACCTTTTTGGAGATAAATGTTCTCTGTCAAAGGCCCACACCTACATGCTTTACATGCCATTTTGTATCTATTTTGGACTCTTTCTTATATTATTTGAGAATTTGGCCAATGTTTGACCAGTTTTCGAGTGGTTCTTCCAACATCTGTATGTGTACGGTGCTAACCGTGTCTGTATGTCCCCCCACATCCCACATTGGGGGCGTGTTCCCTCTTCCGCGTCATCAGTGCCCACACCCTAGGTAGGATTGGCGATAGGGCCTTTTTGTGTGGAGTTTGCATGTTCTCCCCATGTCTCCTAGGGTAGATACCCTCACAAAAACATGCAGTAATCCTGGTCTCTATAATGCCTCCACCTGGCCAGCCGGGGCGCCTGATGGAGGGGAAAGGAACTGTTTGGAATAACGTGTTCCTTCCACGCGCTACGTCCAAATCGGGGAAATCCCCACTGTCAGGTGAAAAGAAGCAACTTGGACTCCTCATGTATAGAAGGAAGCATGAGGTCAGACCGTTGTCTCCCCAGGCGCGGCAGAGGGAGTTCAGAGCCCAGGATTACATACCGATGTTTCTGGTTGACATTGGCACATTTCACTCAGGTTTCTTCATCTCACTCATGTCACTTTGTCTGCTGACCTCACTCAGCAACAAAATAAAAATAAAACAAACTAAAATAAAAAATAAAACAATTCACAGGAGGCAAGCAGTGATCACCCCATGATGTGCACTGCAATGTAGTTTCAAATGCACTACATTGCAGATGCTTTTTGAGAGTAAAAAGCAAAAAAAAGAAAAGAAGACACGTGTGACATGCATGATCTAGACAGATTGCCCCAGGAAATGTGCCAATCTCAACCCAAAACAACGGTAGGCAGTTGGCACTGGGTGATAATGAGTTACAAAATCGTGGGATAAAAATGATATAAAAAAATGTCTTTAGGTCTTTAATTGTCACTTCGCTCACTGTCATCTTGGATCCCCCCCACAATTCATGTGGGGACCCACAGATTGAGAACCACTGCAGTTCCATAGTTATGTTGATGATGTTAAGGATCATGATGACAATGGCAGTGTGGTAATGATGATTATGATGATTAGGGCTGTCTTGATCATGACATTTCACTCAATTTAATTGTTTTTGTCGTTGACAATTACATTTCTGTTTTGATGGTAGGCTTTGAAGTTGCACATGGCAGACACATAACCTAAATATACAAAGAAATTACAACATATTTGACAACTTTATACTTAAAAAATAACATTGATTGTGGAAATAGCCGATCTACAAGCTCACAACGTGTCGCATCGCGACGCCTTGTGATTCACACTTTGTTAGCCTTCTGGTTGGTTCCTGACTGACCAACCAGCAGGCTCTATCTGCCTTGTCCCGCCCTGATTCCGCCTTTTTTATGTTGAGAAAAATTATGTTTGGAGAAATAAAAACATTTAAAAACATGCTGAGTCACTATACTGCCACTGAGCAGCTCCATTTTAGTGAAACCAAGTTACTGAAATTAGAATCGAACACAGAACACAGAATAACAATACGAAGCAACTGAATTAAAATGGTAGTGGATGGAGTGTCCCACCGAGTGTCCCACCAAGACACAGCAACCAATGGGTGTGAAGATGGGCAGGACAACGGGCGGGACTTGACAAAGGGTGAATTATGATGATTAAGACAAAATAATTGCGATTATGTCAAATAATTGCGATTATGTCAAATAATTGCGATTATGTCAAATAAATGCGATTAGATGATTAAGATGTAATGATTGTGACAGGCCTAATGATGATGAGGATGATGAGGATGGCTACCATGTAAAACAAGTGACATTGATTTCAGACAGATAATCCCTCCCACTGGCATCAGTCAGGAGTCAGGACTAACAGTCTCTCTACCTTCCGCCGCAGTCTGAAAACCCATCTCTTCAGAATCCATGTGATCATCTAGCGCTCTTTGTTATATTCGCCCCTGCACTCGTTTGCCTAGTTTAGATAGATGTTAGGCGTGTGCTAACTTGTTCACAGATGCTATGAATGTCGTCTCAATGTGTTGTTTACTTGTTCGCGATGCCAAGTAGCCCAAATGACCACCCCAACGGGGCTGCTCACAGGGAATTCCCGGGGACCACCGACTCCTTGTGCTCCAGAACGGATGCAAAAGTGGTCGCGCCACTGCAGCGCACATAAAATGCCGTAACTCGGGGTAGGAACGACCGGGAGTAAATTAAATACATACATAAATACATAAACTCTTATTGCCCGGCCACATAACCTGTTGTTTGGGTTCATGGTGCTGTAAATTGCAGTCATACTGCTGCCCAGATTGTCTGATGTCCATCACTCTATTTTACAGCAACACAGAAGAGAGAGCAATCGGGTTATACCAGGGGGCTTCAACAGGGGGTCCGGGACCCCTAGAGTTACTACAGGGGGTCCTTCATCTTTGTGTGATAGAAACTTTTTTCTCTTTTTTTAAAGAGGTGGTGCCATGATTCCCCCCCCCCCCTCTAAAACATGATTATCAGGTATTATGATTATACTAGGAGGAAGATTTTTTCCAAAAAAGTATACAGAAAGAGTTAAAATTGGGTTTTTATGTGGCCACACCCCCAGTTCATTAAGTAGTGCATGGATGTCATGGTGGGTGGTGACCCAGCTGAAGTTAGCCACACCCCACAGTGTTGGGTGAATGGTAATTAGGGGAGGAGTTGATTCTGTGATGTAAAAGTATCTGTGTTTTTTAACTGACACTTTTGACCACAAGGTAGCAGCCTCCAAGAGAAAACAAACAAATACCAAGAGAATACATAATTGCTCATAAAAACCACACCAGGGGGTCCAATGATGTACTTTCAACCTCCTAGACACATGAAAAACAGAAAAAGTACAAAACTATGGCACCACCTCTTTAAATTAACCACTTGAACCCTAGCGTCCATATTCTGAGAACTTTAGCCAAAAATAGCTGATCTACTAGCTCACAACGCCTCGCAGCATTGTGAGCTTGTAGATCGGCAGCGTTGTGAGCTTGTAGATCGGCTATTTTCAGCGAAGAGGTTTGTTGTAGAGGGGGAAAAGAGATTAAGTACAGAGTGAAAGGTCAAGTTTATTAAGTATTGACAGTTCAAGAATCCAAAATACACTGATGATTGTGCTGTCAAACAATGAAACTATACGGAATCTATGAAAAGGTTGTGGGGGTCCCTGCTTCATCTCTCTCTCTCAACTAAGGGGTCCCTGGCCTGAAAACGTTGAAGACCCCTGGGTTATACAGTATGTCAGCAATTATGTTCACACTAGCAATAACCTTTATGCATGAGCATCAAATGTGGGATATCCTGAGTATTTGGAAACACAATCCAACACATGTCTACAGTTACATAACATGAAACGTCCCACTTTTCAGTTCATTCAGTCTCCCTCTCTCTCTCTCGATCCCTCCTCTCTCTCTCTCTCTCTCTCTCTCTCTCTCTCTCTCTCTCTCTCTCTCTCACACACACACACACACACACACACACACACACACACACACACACACACACACACACACACACACACACACACACACACACACACATGCAGGGGCGTCACAAGGGGTAGGAAAGTGGGACTGAGTTACCAGGGCCCAAGGTGGAGGGGCCCTAGTAACTTTAGCTATTTAAAAATAGCAGATATACAAGCTCACGGTGCCGCGCTGCGAGCTTGTAGATCTGCTATTTTTTTAAAGTCGTAAAAATGCGCGCACATCTTTGAATATATGTATTTTTTAGTGAACATTGTAACTCAAATTTTGCTTCTGGGGGGTCCCTGGAACTAAATATTTTGAGATGACATAGAAACATAGGTTTCTTGGCACACATTTTCACGATTTTTCAAAAATAGCAGATCTACAAGCTTGTATATCTGCTATTTTTCAATAGTTAACATTCATGGGGGGCCCGCAGTGAATCCTTGTACCCAGGGCCCAGAATTTGGTGTGACGCCCCTGCACACACAAACACACCACACAGCCAGCTTGCCTGTGGCATTTCACTGAGTCATAGAATGCAATGCACGCTGATCTTATTTCTAAGTAGGGTCGTCACGTGAAGATCTCTCTCTTCCCTCCAGTGAGGCCCGGCCAAGAACGTCGGCATGTCAATCACTACACAATTTGACAAGACAGAACTGTTCATTCATGAACATCAAACAAATCAGTCAGGATTAAAACCAGGGGTGGAAAGTAACTAAGAACTTTTACTCAAGTACTGTACTTAACTACTCCACTACATCTCGGAGGAAAATATTGCACTTTTACTCCGCTACATCTATTTGAAAACTCTAGTTGCGGCTGAAGGTCGCATTATACCCTGAGAGATCTCGTAGCTTGTCTGACTGTCAGTACAGGAAGTGATGTCACGTGATGTCAGTGAGTCACAGTGATGTGGTACAGTACAGAATGACTCATATAGGGGCATAAAAAGGATGTCACGTGACATCACTTCCTGTACTGACAGTCGGACAAGCTACGAGATTTCTCAGGGTATAAAAGTCCATATATGGTCATTCCCAGAAAAAGAAAAAAAAACTTTTATGCCCATACATTCTGATGTCATAAATCCCAGGCCGAAAATGTCTTCTTCTTTCGTGTATCATCATCCTTGATGATTGAAAATGAGAATGTTAGGGTACCCCCTTATGCCCATATATGGAGATCCACAGGCATCAAACCAAGGCCCTAACTCAATAAAGGCCCCATGTGGAGATTTCTGATGTAAAAAATCTTAGGCCGAAAATTAGAATGTTAGGGTACCCCCTTATGCCCATATATGGAGATTCACAGGCATCAAACCAAGGCCCTAACTCACCAAGGCCCTGCTTGGCATTACTTACGTACGTTGTATGCCCATATATGGGGATTCCTATATTGTCAATATTAAGGACATTATTAAGGATATTATGTTATCAATATTAAGGACATATACAGTATGGGAATGCCCATATTTGGTAATGTCCATATATGGGCATGTTTTTGCGACGCATTGTGAGCTTGTAGATCTGCTATTTTTTGGCAAAGACATTTGATAGAGAGTGAAAAAAAGACTGTATCAAGTATGTTTATTTGATAAGTACCTTTTACCAATTATAGAGGGTTTAAGTGGTAACGGACATGCAGCTCTGCAAATAAAAGGTGAATTGATCCCAGTGCATAATATCGTAAATCGCGATTTCTTTTGTCACAATAATCGTGATATGACATTTTCATATCGTCCCATCCCTAGTGTGGTGTGGTGTGGTGTGCTGTGGTGTGGTGTGGTGCGGTGCGGTGCGGTGCGGTTGTCCAGATAGTGAGACCGCAAACTGTTATGTCTGCTCACATTTACTCTGATCAAAGATCAGACTCCATTACTCAACCTTTTTTCTCTCCATTGTTTCCTTATGTGGGGGCGGCATTTTGATGGCATGGGTCATTCCCTTTCTAGTATTTCGAAAGGAATCCGTCAAATGTAGTGGAAAAACAACCTGGTATCGTTTCTACTAAGCAGGACACATTGTTTTGAAAATAAGCTCAGAGTAATGGGGATTGTAAGGAACTTGACACTTGGGTCAAGACCAAAGTCACTCATCTAATGTATCTTTTTTCTTTTTAAAATTCTGTTTGTATAGTAAAACCAGATATATAAAGGTTTAGATAGGTCATAAGCATCCATGGTGGAGATGCAATTTATGGCTCTTTGAAGTGAGCCATGAGCCATGGATCTGTCTCACTTAAAAGAGCCGTTCAAAAGACTGGCTCCTTTGGCTCATTGTATATTTATATTTTTAAAGAAGCATTTTTAAGAAGCATTCATTGAAACATGAATCCACAAGGTGGCACGTCATTCCTCTGCTGACAGTTGAGATCACAATGTTGTATTTACACCTAAAAAAACAAAAAAACAAGGAGGCAACACTGAACTGAACTTGCTCCTCCCTAGCTATAGCCAGGCTTTACCAACTGGCTAGGCCTGGCACAATGTGGGTGGGCACAGATGTGAGCTTGTACATCGACTATTTTAAAATAGCAAACATTTAAATATTTACAGGGACACAATACAGTCTTTTGTCAGGGAAGTGGACTTCCCAAGCAATATGGAGACGTTTTAATTTTAGAAATTGCTTCATTATTGACTAAACTATGATCAAATCAAACTGTGGTGTCTTACTTTGCTTCCTAGATAGCTGCGCATCGCCGTGCCGCGCCGCACCGCGCATCGCTTTTGTGTTAAAACCCCCCCCTCCCCCCAAATGAACGGCTCCCTACTCCGCGAACCGGATCCCATCGTTCACTTCAAAGAGCCGTTCAAAAGATTTGATTCGTTCGCGAACGTCGCATCTCTAATCCATGGTAACAGCCACCTACTTTGCAAGGGCACATCTAGAGAAGGGGTGGGTAACTTTAATGATGGAGAGAGCCAGTGTATTTCCACACACTCCAGAGGCCCACATTGCATATTACATTATCGGGCAGTTATCTTGAGTTTTAACTTTTTTCGTAAGTGAATGCTCTACTCTGTGGT
Organism: Nannobrachium achirus; assembly: GCF_963921795.1. Lineage (NCBI taxonomy): Eukaryota > Metazoa > Chordata > Actinopteri > Myctophiformes > Myctophidae > Nannobrachium > Nannobrachium achirus. The sequence goes on from NC_137814.1 coordinate 15,009,832, forward strand.
TCTATGCCACACAAAAGTAGCAAAAAATAGCCGCTCTACAAGCTCAAAACGGGTTGCACTGCGACACGCTTTGAGCTTGTAGAGCGGCTATTTTTGACATTTTTGAATTGGAATCCTGAAAAGTTACATCACGTTTGGAATCGAAACAGCTGAAATCAATAACACATCAGTATTCCGATATTAAGCTGCGGGCCGCATTAAGTGAAGGTGGGGGCCGCATGTGGCCCCCAGGCTGACCCTGCTCTTGATCTCAAACTGGTTTGTGAGATGTCCATCTTGTATCATTCCAGAATAACTGGACTAGTGATGTTCACTATCTTAGTGGGCACTATATGGTGTCTCAGTTGCTTCCAGGTGCCAGGTGGTCTCATGTCATGTGTAATACAATCTCTTCTGTCTTTGACACAAAAATGTCCATTCTGACTCCTATGCATTTTATTTGAGTAACCATATATACTTTGTATATAGGGTTCGCCTCCACACCAAATCTCTTCGCCGAAAATAACCGAACCATAAGCTCTTAACGTGTCACGATACGCCAAATTGTGAGCTTGTAGACCAGCTATTTCTGCAGAATGTCTATTCGTCTATGTTCACCAATCGTTCGCCTAATGACTTGAATATGGACGCTAAGGTTCAAGTGGTTAGACAGTGTATTTAGCTGCTGCTCAAGGACAGTCTGAGCAGTTTGAGCATGGCACATTTTATTTACTGATTGAAGTCTATGGCATGGTGCAATTACAGCACAGATATTTTTTTATTGTGTCCAGAAAAGTGTTCATTGTAACAATTTCTCAACACAGAGGTAGACGGACACATGGGCCTGTATTTTGATTGTCTTAAGTACCTTAGGAGTCATTCAGACCAAAACACATACTGTATAGGGTTAAATCTGCCTTTTATCATACCCCTTCATACCTGCTTTAGTCGTTTTTTTTTCATAGCTGCCCCTGTTGCTAGATTTCGGCTGCCCCTGTTGCTAGATTTTGCGGGCTCTCTCATAACTAACACAGTGGATTGTCCTTAGGCTAGTGCGGTTATTTCTTTAGCTTCAAAGTTAGTATTTTTTTTATTGGATTGTGTTTACACAACGTCCTAAGACAGCTATGAAAAAAATCGACTAAAGCAGGTATGAAGGGGTATGATAAAAGGCAGATTTAACCCTTCGGTGGTCGGAGACAGTATGGACAGCCTTTAAGTTAAGGCATAAGATCTGGCGCTTAAGACAATCAAAATAGAGCCCCATGGACTCATAAATAGATACATGCTACTGTATTCATGGTATGTATTACAATAGAATAGTTATAGTACAGTCTGAGAAATTCACTTGGCACAGTCGTGGACTCCTAACCACTGCTTTCTTCGACTGAATTAAACGCTTAACCATGAAACTGGCTCACCTCCTCGGGGATATTTTGCAACAATTGTCTACTTTACATACATGCACACTCGTGCACACACTCGTGCACACACACACACACACACACACACACGCACGCGCACACACGCACACACGCACACGCACACACACACACACACACACACACACACACACACACACACACACACACACACACGCACACACGCACACGTTCGTGTAAGCATACATGCATGTCACGCGCACACATGCGTACCGTACAATATTTAAGGAGGGTGAAGGGGTTCCCTGACCCTTCGCTGTTCCACTCTTAGACATCTGGGGAGCAGATGTGGACCTCAGTGTCTGTTGAAACAACAGCTGGAAATATCAGAGCGCTGCGCTGGCTGGCTGACCTACTGGCTGACTGGCTGGCTGGCTGGCTGTTTGACTGGCTGACTGACTGACTGACTGACTGACTGACTGACTGACTGACTGGCTGGCAGGCAGACTGGCTGGCTGACTGGCTAACTGGCTGGCTGCTTGGCTGGCTGGCTGGCTGGCTAAAGGAAATAACTCCACGCATCCATCCCTCTCGCAATTTTTGAGAATATTGAAATGTCTTTTTATTTATTATTCTTTTCTGAAATGTGTGAAATGTTTAGAAAAGTTTGGAAATGTGTGAAAAAAACTAATTGCGCCTATAATGCCTCAAAATAGCGACGGCAGGTTGAAAGCAGGTTTAAAAGTGAGAATGACCAAGCAGCACATACGAAAACTTTGTTTCTTAACCCATTTCGGCCTAGAAATATTGAATGCTTTAACCAGTGAAAAATAGCAGATATACAATCTCACAGCGCGGCACCGAGTGCCGCGCTGCGAGCTTGTAGATCTGCTATTTTTGAAAAAAGTCATGAAAATGTGTGCAAATCTTTGAATATATTTAAATTTTTAAAGCGAACGTTTGTAACTCAAAATTTGCTTCTGGGTGGTCCCTGGAACTAGATATTTTGAGATGGGGGTCCGTGGCCAAATAAATATCAGTTTGGGGTCCTTGCCCTTGGCTTAAAAAAGTTTGAGAACCACTGACATAGTAGTAGTCTCTCAAGAACAGACTAACTGAGCTCCAGTCAAGTGAAAAGGACCTTTTCTTTGACGACGGCTGGCCAGATTGCTGACATAGAAACATAGGCTTTTCCAAAAGCCTTAAGAAGGATTCAAAAGACACTTATAGAATCAGGTCAAAATTCTAATTTTCACGATTTTTCAAAAAATAGCAGATCTACAAGCTCGCAGCGCGGCACTCGGTGCCGCGCTGTGAGCTTGTATATCTGCTATTTTTCAATAGCTAAAGCATAAAATAATGATACACAATAATGTGTACCCTGTTCTAAATGGGTTGTTAACTTCCACCCCTTCTGTTTGTGTGTCTCAGGCGTGTTTGACAACTGCACCCACTCGCTGAGCGAGAAGGGCTGGTCGGTGGGCATCCGCACCGCGGAGCCCCGGGACTCCAAAGACGCCCGGTTCTTCTTCACCCTCCGCACGGACCGGGCCGTCAAGGCCACCACCGTGTACGCCCACCGGCGCTACCACGCCAACGCCTGGACCCACCTGATGGCCACCTACAATGGACACAACATGACCCTGTACGTTGACGGAGCCAAGGTGCGTGTGCAGCAGTGTTGTTTTTGACAGCAAATTTTGATTTAGTTTTAGTCATAGTCTTTTGAATAAAAATGTCATTTAGTTTTAGCCATAATTTTGTCACCTGAAAAGTATTAGTTTTAGTCTAATTTTAGTCGACTAAATATCATAAGATTTTAGGCGACTAAATCTACAGTTGATTTAGTCGACTAAAATGTATTTGGGCAGGCCTTGATGGCATCGTAATGACTGATTTTACACTTGTTTCTGTGCTGAAAATAGCAGATCTACAAGCTCACAACGCGTCGCAGCGCAACGCGTTGTGAGCTTGTCGATCGGCTATTTTCAGCACGCAACACCCGAGAGCGAGTCCCTTCCTAATGTTTTAGTCTAGTTTTTATTTTGTTGACGACATTTTCAATATATTTAGTCTTAGTTTTAGTAATCGCAGCTTACTTTTTAGTTTGTTTTTATTTAGTTTTCGTCATTGAAAAAAACACAGTCGACAAACATTTTTCGTCATAGTTTTAGTCGACGAAATCAACACTGGTGTGCAGGGCGTCACAAGGGTGGGAAAAGTGGGACTGAGTTACTAGGTGGAGGGGCCTTAATTAATAATTATGTTATGCTTTAGCTATTGAAAAATAGCAGATATACAAGCTCAAAGCGCGGCACCTTTCACACTGCTATTTTTGAAAAAGTCATGCGCAGATCTTTGAATATATGTATTTTTTTAAGCGAACATTTGTAACTCAAATCTCGCTTCTGGGGGAGTCCCTGGAACAAAATATTTTTTTGAGCACCACTGACATAGAAACATAGGTTTTTCAAAAAACCTTAGAAGGATCTGAAATATTCAAGTAGGCCTATGCACACATTTTCAAGATGTTTCAAAAATAGCAGATCTACAGAACAAGCTCGCAGCGCGCGCTGCGACGTTGTAGATCGTTTTTAAGTTGCTGAATTCAGTATTTAGATATTTGATATTCATTTTATCAGACATGCCCCCTTCCAGGGGTGCCCGCTATTTTTCTTTTGTCTTTTTTTGTCTTTCTCTTTTTTTTTTTATAAGTAAAACACATTTTGGTTAACAAGTGAATCAATAAGTGAGTTTTTTTAATCTCAATTTCCCCATCCACTGAGACAAGCAAAGCTAAAAAGCTAAACGGTTAGGGTTAGGGCTGTCACAATTATTACATAATAATCGTCTAATCGTGATTATTTGACATTATCGCAATTATTTTGTTATAATCGTCATAATCGTGTCAGAAAAAAATGTCAGAAATAGTGGAAATAGCCGATCTACAAGCTCACAACGCGTCGCGATGCGACACGTTGTGAGCTTGTAGATCGGCTATTTCCACTATCAATGTTATTTTTTAAGGAGTAAGTTGTCAAATATGTCAGTAATGTATTTGTATAATGGTTATGTGTCATATCTACCATATGCAACTCCAAAGCCTAAAAGCCAAACAGAAATGTAATTATCAACGACAAATACACAATTAAATTGTTGATCGCCAATTATTTGAGTGACAATTAACCGTCATGTAAAATGTCATATCGTGACAGCCCTAGTTAGGGTTAGAACAGGGATGTCAAACTCAAATAGACGGGGGGCCAAAATTTAAAACAATTGTACAAGTCGAGGGCCGAACTGGTTCATACGTATTGAAATGATTGTGCATATTGAAACTGAACCTACTGTAACACAGCCTATATTATTGCACTAACATTAATCATTAAATTAATTAAGTAAAACAAAATCATAGAATCAGTTGCAATATTTGCTTATGGCTCTGTCAGTGATTTCAAGTAAAACGTTTCTTTTTTTTTTCTTTTTTTTTCAACAGGCAAACAGCAAAAAATGAAATATGTCCCTTAATAAATGCAAAAATTAGGGTTAGGGACTCGCAGTGCATTGTGGGACTTTTAGTATTATGGTGGTGCGTGCGATATACCATGTGGGGCCATGTTCTAATAGTAATTAAATATCATCCCGCGGGCCGAGGATAATTCATTCACGGGCCTGATTTAGCCCCCGGGCCTTGAGTTTGACATATGTGGGCTAGAACAAGGCCCCCTCACACATTAGAAGAACAATATCAGTCAGTCATACATGTAAATACTTTTACTGAGAAAAGTCGATCAGATGTTTGCGAGATAATGCCCTCTCCTCTCCTCTCCTCTCCTCTCCTCTCCTCTCCTCTCCTCTCCTCTCCTCCCAGATGGGCGAGAGCAGCCTCCAGTCAGGAAGCCTCTACAGTCCCTTCATGAGGATGTGTCGCACCCTCCTCCTCGGCGGCGACCAATCAGAGCAGGCGCACAGCTTCCGGGGCCACGTAGGGGGCGTGGTCTTGTGGGCCCACGCCCGCTCTCACCAGGAGCTTCTCAAAGGGCCGCTGCCAGCCGACAAGGGCAAGACCGTCCTCGCACTGTGGGCCGACTTCACTGACGTGAGTTCCTGCTAAATCAGTGGTCTTCAACCTTTTCAGGCCAAGGACTCCTTAGTTGAGAGAGAGATGAAGCAGGGACCCCCGCCCCACAACCTGTTCATAGATTCCATATAGTTTCGTCATTTGACATTACGATCATCAGTGTATTTTGGATTCATGTCAATTTGTGTTCTCAGATATTTAACCACTTGAACCGTCGATACATAATAAACTTGACCTTTCACTCTGTACTTAGTGTGCTCTTTTTCTAGCCTGGTTAATAAACGAGACCGCACAACACCACCCCGTGGTGTAGTGTGGTCTGGAGCCTCACAATTGAGAATCCATTTCCAACAGCCACCAGAAAGGTTTGGCCAATCAGGGCTGTAGGCTGTGTGGACACAAAAACATTCCCCCCTCCCCCTCCCCTCTATGACAGGCATCAAAGAGGTAGTTGTCTTTGATGTTTCATTGATTAGAGAGAACACTAACGAGCTATTGACACTTGTATGGCTCAATCAATTATTGCGGTTTACAACCCCTTTGAAGTTCAAAGGGAGCAATTAAGAGCAAGTCACCTTGACATTTTTTTAAACCGCCCCTAACATTGCGTCAATAGGCTTTAGCCCGGCCCCCAGAAAAAGAATCTCTCCCTGAAATTCCAGACTCTCTTCCCAAAACGAAGTGTGTGATAGAGTCTGGTTTATTAACCAGGCAACTCTTTTTCTCCTCTACACCAAAGCTATCTGCCAAAAATAGCCGATAAGCTCACAACGCGTCGCAGCGCGAGGCGTTGTGAGCTTGTAGATCTGCTATTTTTGGCTAAAGCTTTCCGAATATGGACGCTAGGGGTCAAGTGGATAATACTAGTAAGACGCCTCAGGGCGACATGCGACCTTGCCCTAAAGGGCCATCTGGCCAGTGATGTATATCGGACCAGTTACCCATATATGGAGATCCATGTACTGTATATAGTACATCCCTTTTATGCCCATATATGGAGATCCCTGTCTGAACCAGCCACACAGATATGGGCTGTCTTCCTCCATATGTTAGATATGGGCTTAATATTGATGACATCAGGGATCTCCATATATGGGCATAAAAGGGATACTGTTAGAGTGGTTCCCATGACATCACAACATACGATATCTTTTATGCCCATACATGGAGATCCCTATCTGAACCAACCACATAGATATGGGCCATGTCTTGGCAATCTACACAATTGGAGAATGTAGACATATTGTTATTTTCGCCAACATTTCCCTGTTATCACTCCTATGGTACCAACTTCAATACAGCATTAAATTGTGGACAAAATGTTATCCAACGTTAACAAAATAGAGACAAAATCTCATCAAATGGTGTTCCATGGCTCAAATGCCGAATAATTACCATTATTGGACCTTGATATGAAAAAGGTTGAAAACCACTGGCCTAAACCTTTGGAATGACATTTTGTTTTGCGCCTTTGCCTTTGAGGTGGAACAGCGGTGGACTCCGTACAAGGCGGGCTTCCACCCGACCGTCGTCGCCGCTCCCGTCCCCGAGCGGGAGCTGGTCTCCCCCTTCCTGCCTCCGCCCTGCGGCCTGACGCCCTGCGACAACACCGACGTCATCCTGGGCTACAACCGGCACTGGCGGCTCCGCGCCCCCAAGCGGGTCCGCTACCGTGTCGTCAACCTCTCCGATGACGACGGGGGCGACCCCACCGTGTCCCCGGCCCAGATCGAGCTGCAGCACCGGGCGCTGACGGAGGCCTTCCGCCCGTACAACATCACCCTGGAGCTCAGCGTGCACGGCGTCCGGAACTCCTCCCTGCGACGGAGGTTCATCCTCAGCAACTGTCGCATCGGGAAGATCGGGAACCGGCAGTGCGACCCCGAGTGCGACCACCCCAGGACGGGCCACGACGGCGGGGACTGCCTGAGGCTGGGGCCCTGCTACAACTGGAAGAGGCAGGACGGCGTGTGCAACATGGAGTGCAACAGCATCCACTACGACTACGACGACGGGGACTGCTGCGACCCGGAGGTGACGGACGTGCTCAAGACCTGCTTCGACCCAGAGTCACCTGATAGGTGAGACCTGTCTCTGTCTGTCTGTCTGTCTGTCTGTCTGTCTGGCAGTCAGTTGTGTAAAGTAACAAAGTACATTTACTTAAGTACTGTACTTAAGTACAATTTTGAGGTATTTGTACTTTACTTGAGTATTTCCAATTTCCAATACTTTTGCTTCTACTCCACTACATCTCAGATCCAAATATTGTACTTTTACTCCACTACATTTATTTGAAAAATTTAGTTATTGGATACTTTGCAGATATAAATTATAATATTATAAAATATAATAATCTACAAGCTCACAACGCGTTAATCTACAAGCTCAAAACGTGTCGCGATGCGACACATTGTGAGCTTGTAGATCTGATATTTTCAAACATTTTGTACTTTTACTTTTGGTAATTTGATGCCAATACTTTTGTACTTTTACTCAAGTACATTTTGAATTCCAGACTTTTTCTTGTAAGGGTGCCCTCACACCAAAATACCTAGAGTGGAATCCGCCAATGCATTTCAATGAGAATGGAGCGTTTTTTGCAGAAATCCTCTACTGGCAAAAAACGCTCCATTCTCATTGAAATGCATTGGCGGATTCCACTCCAGGTATTTTGGTGTGAGGGCACCCTAACAGAGTATTTCTACATTGCAGTATTGATACTTTTACTTAATTAGAACATTTGAGTACTTTTCCCACCACTGCTGGCAGTAGCCTCGCATAGCCAGACGAATCTGCCATTGCGAAGAAAAATTGCCCTTGGCAGATTAGTCTGGTTATTCAAGAAATGTCACGGCTCACAAGTCATGAGGAACCAACCAGGGGCCAGTATGCAAATGTAGTGTGAGCTTGCGCTACTCTGATTGGTTGTAGGTAGGGCTGTCACGATTATGACATTTTACATGACGATTAATTGTCACTCAAATAATTACGATTAACGATTTAATTGTGTTTTTGTCATTGACAATTACATTTCTGTTCGGGTTTTAGGCTTTGAAGTTGCATAATGGCAGATATGACACATAAAATATACAAGGAAATTACTGACATATTTGACAACTTTATACTGAAAAAAGAACATTGATAGTGGAAATAGACGATCTGCTATTCCCAAAATGTTTTACTTTCGATTATGACGATCAGGCGCGGTTCTAGCCCTGAGCAGCAGGGGGTGCTGCAGGGAGCTTTTGCCGTGGGCGCCTCTCCGCGCGCGCGACCGCAGTTTTATTAATTTATTTTTTACGTTTTGCAGTCATTTTGCCCTATTCACCAGCAGTCTCCCAGTCCCCACAAACCCCTTAGGTTAAGCAAAACAACTGATGATTTAAGTAACATTTGTCTCAGCGGACAACTTTTGACATCAAGAAAAGAGTTAGGCAAGCTGCAGCAGCAGTCAAGTGTACTCACCATCCAGAAGAATTAGATTCCAAAACCAGTTGACAACAATCAACAGCAGAGCAGCATATTTTATCCTGTTTATCCATTTGTCCCAGTTTTTGGAAAAAGATTGATGAAAAGCCCCTCTCTCTTATATGCAACTTTGGGAAAGTTGTAAAGGCTTTGGTGGTGATCTTGTACAGTTTCCATAACATTTCCTCATAAAGAACTTCAATTGAGTGTATAATGTTTCTTTTATATGGGTTGTTAGTTGTCCTGCGTGCCTTCCATAATTCCCATGGGCCATGGGTTAACAGTGCGCATTGCAAGATGACGCTGAAATGGACTGCTGTCTTCTCTCTCCCCCCAGCGCCCCCGTTCGCAAATTAATGTGTAGGCTAAACTGTTCTGATAATACAAATTGTTTTGGCTGTCCATTCATCATGTATAACTTAAACTGTGCGCTCGTAGGCTATTCCAAACCAATGCAGCTTAACATAACAAACCGACAACTAGGGCCAACCCAGCAACAACTATCGTTTCCTGTCTTACTTTCACAATAAAGTGTCTCCCGCTTACCTCCCAATGCAGCTTATTTCACGCAGGTTATTATTAACAGGAAAAAGCGTAGCTTAACCTGTGTGTTTTTGTGCAACCAAACGTGCATGGGAGAGAGAGTGATGAGGGTGAGAGAGAGAGAGAGACATTGAGAAGCAGTATTCTCCGTCTGACCGTCTCTCTCCCGATTTTGCTAGCCCCGAAAACTACTGGTGCTAGTCCAGAAAATAGTGGTGCTTAAGAACCAAAAGCCACCGCGTAAATCCGCCACTGATGACGATTATGAAAAATAATCGTGATTATGTCAGATAATTGCGATTAGACGATTATGTAATAAGTGTGACAGCCCTAGTTATATAGGTTTGCATCTTTTTGTAACCGCCCATTGGGGGAAAAGAAATAACACTCAGAAGAACCAGACTAATATCCACGCAGTGATATTGTCTGGCTATGCAAGCTAAGAGTGCAGTTGCATTCGCGAATCGCGAGACACATTATCCAGAGTTGACCGTGTCGAAAAACAAAGTGCATTTCAGATCATCGTATTTCTGTGATATTTCCGTATTTTTGCAAAGCAGAAATCAGAGATGACAGCTGTTATGTCACCCCACCTAATCTGCTCAGTGTGTCGCTGAACACACTGTTTTGAGTTCATGAGAGGGCAAGGTAAAAATAGGAGCTTGATTCTTCCCCTTCACATGACTTCAGTATTTGATGGCAAACATGCCTCAATTAGAAGAGACATTAGGAGACATTTTACAGAGAGAGAGAGAGAGAGAGAGAGAGACAGAGAGAGAGAGAGAGAGAGAGAGAGAGAGAGAGAGAGAGAGAGAGAGAGAGAGAGAGAGAGAGAGAGAGAGAGAGAGAAAAACACACTAATATTTCTTAGTAATTTGGAATCCTAGTTAGGAGAGAAATAATCCATGCATATGCCAGTAGCATGTTATTCAGTTGTATCACCAGATCGTACAAAACGTTAAACTGTACTGTACTGTAGGACTGATCAAAATCAGAATATTACAATACCTTTGACCAAATGCCTCATTATTGATGGCTATGGGAGCGTTTCGCTTTTACTACGTGTCATCTGTTCGACACCCAACTCTAACCTTACCCTAACCTCTGTGGGGTGAGTCGCTAACCCTCCCGACGCTTCTTTGTCGAAATGACGCTTGTTCGAAAGAGCGAGATTTCCCCAATGGTAGAGGCGTTCTAAAGTCTGGCTGTATTTCACAGAGAATGTGCATGTTAATGTCACACTGTCATTGGCTGCACCTGTGTGCTGTGCTAGTTTTGGCGTAAGAGGCGTCAGCTTTCCTAGTTCAGTTGTTGACAGGCAAGCTCACTGCATGGACAGACAAGTCTCCCCGTTTTGCAAGCCACCAAGTATGCACCTTCTGACCGCCGTCATTTATATCGAGTTATCTCTCCATTCCGACATGTCTCCATTCCGACACTAACCCTATCTCTTACCCTAACCCTAACCTTAACCTCTATGGAAGTGTTGCCACTCCGACAATAAGAAGTCACTGTCGGAGTGGCGACATGTCGGAATGGAGAGCGCCCCCCGTTACTATCACATTTACATGAAAAGCGTGTAAATCCGTTGATCCAAACTATAGAAGCTTTTTTAGAAGATTGAGCACACTGTAAAAAAAAAACACTTTTTGGTGAAAACTATTCAGAGAATATCATATAAAATAAAATGGTACGTATGTACTGTTTATCCAAGATCCACATGTGAGCCATGGCCTTATTGGACGCCTACACGCCGTATTGTTGTCATATATACCTGTATTATGTGATGACGCTTGCCTTCGCACCCTGCACTGCTCTAGACGCAATGTGCATTGCTCAACGTGTTAGACACATAAACTGGCACTCTCTCCTTAGCGGTTTTTGGAGTGAATTAGGGAGGAGAGGGCTTAGAAGCCAAAGTCCACACTTGTTATGACTAAACAACTGGACCAGGACCCCACTGACTTACAGTCGGTGTGACAGACAGCTTCATGCAGAGCTCCAGGCAGCGAGCACCAAGGCTTGTCATGAGTTTGGCTTAGCCTCTTGAGACCCACGCCAGTTGTTCTAAAAAAGTTTCCATGTTTTGCTACTATGATCACGTAATCCATCTCACTTTTGTGCCGGTTTTTCAACGCAACATTAGAGTTGATCAACCCTGATCTAGAGCATTCAACAAATATTCGAATATTCGAAATATCTAAATACCGGTATCTAAATCACTATTCGACGTTGTTCACCGAAGTCGAATATTCGCTTATTTAAAAAATGGTATTGTTTTCTCTTTAAAAAATACTAGAAAAAAGCCCCCTGCGGGGGCCTGGCCCCTTTCCTATGCGAGAGTCCCCTGTACCCAGAGATGGATACAGTCCAGTGGGCAGCTAAGCAATACAAATTTAGGATAGCTCAACATTAAATATGCAGTTTTTTTCAAAATGCAATATAGTGTAAATGGCAATCCATCCATCCATCCATCCATCCACATCCATCCATCCATCCATCCATCCACATCCATCCATCCACATCCATCCATCCATCCACATCCATCCATCCATACACATCCATCCATCCACATCCATCCATCCATCCACATCCATCCATCATCCACATCCATCCATCCATCCATCCATCCACATCCATCCACATCCATCCATCCATCCACATCCATCCATTCATCCATCCATCCACATCCATCCATCCATCCACATCCATCCATCCACATCCATCCATCCATCCATCCATCCACATCCATCCATCCATCCATCCATCCACATCCATCCATCCATCCATCCACATCCATCCACATCCATCCATCCATCCACATCCATCCATCCATCCATCCACATCCATCCATCCATCCACATCCATCCATCCATCCATCCACATCCATCCACATCCATCCATCCATCCATCCATCCATCCATCCACATCCATCCACATCCATCCATCCACATCCATCCATCCACATCCATCCATCCATCCACATCCATCCATCCATCCACCCACCCATCCATCCATCCATCCATCCATCCATCCACATCCATCCATCCATCCATCCACATCCATCCACATCCATCCATCCATCCATCCATCCATCCATCCACATACATCCATCCATCCATCCATCCATCCACATCCATCCATCCATCCATCCATACTCTACTGTACCTTACTGTACTGTACTCTACTGTAATCTACTTTACCTCACTGTACTGTACTTTGCTGTACTCTACTGTACCTTGCTGTACTGTACTGTACTGTACTTTACCTTACTGTACTTTACTGTACCCTCTCTCTCTCTCTCTCTCTCTCTCTCTCTCTCTCTCTCTCTCTGTGTGTGTGTGTGTGTGTGTGTGTGTGCATCTGCCCCCCCCCCCCCTTCCCTCTTGTAACCTGAGACCTTGGTGATGATAATGACACTCCGCTCCCAACTATGGATTGCGCAATATATGCCGCCTACAGGCCAAAATGTGGGAAAAAATTGTAAACATTTTGGGATTATGAGAAGTAGAGACACATCTGAAGGTGATAAAGTTGATGTTGGGCAAGGTACATGCATTATTGATTTTTGTATTATGTTTTTTAGACAATTGAACAACTGCTGAACGTGGAGTTACAGATGGAAACACACACAAACACACACACAAACACACTATTTTTTTGGTGCAATTCTGATTATGTAGTGGGATATAGTTTATAAAGCTTGGCTAGAACAGAAGTCATAAGAATGAGTTGTCAATGCCCCTGGTGGATGAATTTGTTAATGCTCTATACCAGGGGTTCTCAAACCTTTTTAGGCTGTGACCCCCAAAATAAACATATTTGAACTGGGGACCCCCACCCTGACAAGCACTTGGAATTGTAGGTATTAATGTGACTCGGTTCCACAGATAAATATTGTGAAAATATTTTCACAATGTTTGCCTCTTGCTTACTTAAAGCTATACTGTGTAAGTTGCTCAACTGGTGGTCTGTAGCAGTATAGCAAACCGCGGTCGCGTTTGCTTTTTTCGTCCGTTTTTCGCTCGCGGACCGGGCCGTCAGACCACCGCGTCCGCCTCGCCTCGCCGAGACGCTTTCAATGAGGTCTCCCGTGTCCTTCTACGAGCAGCGGTTGGAGAGTTACATGCTAGACTCCTCCAGTGTAAACACTGCAGTGTACTTCCTGAAGGCGTGTTTCCTAAACCCACCAGAGAGCCCGGCAGTGTATGTTCTGCGCTGTGATTGGCCGGCAGTGTATAACCCTCGCTGTGATTGGCCGGTAGTGTGATGACGCAATTTTTCCGCGAAAACCGGTCCCGGGCAGGGATCATAGAAAACATATAAAGAGAAGGCTTTAGAAGCTGAAAATAACGGAGTGGGGGTTCTAAAACTTTAACGATTTAACAGCTAGGACCATTTTAAGATTTGTTTTATAAAAAAAGTTACATGGTATAACTTTAACTCATTCTGTGCCTATCCCGAACATGTTCGGCTTTATTTCAATCCAATACAATTTTTTTTTTATTAATTGACTTACCCTGAGCTGCTTGTAGAGTCGTGGGTGGTCCTGGCTCGTCCTACGCTAGCCAGCTAGCCATTTTACATGGTCCGACGATATATTCCATTAAAAATGGTTTAAAATACATTTTTGAGCCCCCCAATGTTCACCAAATGTTCAGCGCCGCTTCCGGAACGTAGTCCAGTGTGCCTATCCCGAACATGTTCGGCTTTTTTAATGAAATGAATTATTTTATCGGAGGCCTCAACGAAGCCCCGGTCTAGACGTCCATCCATGCCCGGGACTTAGACTCGGCCATCCATGGGCCGTATTCGCGCTAACGGCCGCATCGCGCCGCCCACTCCAATAATAAATCACATCTTTAGACAGGATTTTCTCCGGATTGTGTTCCCAGACCCAAAGAGAAAGTTTTTTGCGGCTGAAATAGCTTTAGATCGCGCTTCTAAATGGGTTAGCATTTTGGCTACGTGTCAGCTAGCTTCCTCCTCTCGTCCTCCATAGCATTGACTGGAGTGAAAACACAAGCCAGTTGGGGGAGGGTCAACGAAAGCTATAATGAAGGTCTATGGATACATTTCTGGCACTCTAGCGCCCCTTGTGGCCGGATGGCACTGTATGAGTTAATATTTGACAGTTTGGCCAGTCCTGTCGAATATTCGACTATTCGAATACTTTGAGGTCGAATAATTCGAATACAAAAAAATCACTATTCGTGAATGCCCTATCAGGTAATCCATCTCACTTTTGTGCCGGTTTTTCAACGCAACATTAGAGTTGATCAACCCTGATCCAGATTGAAACTTTTCAAGTTGAACAAATTCCGCATTAGGCCTATTCGTGCTCCAAACGGAACTATTGGACTAACATGTCACGTAGGCAACAGGTAACAACAGGTTGGAATAGCCACCATGGGGTCACTTTAAATGTTTTTTTAACAACGCAAACAAGCCAATCAGTGACGCCGATCGGGTTGGCCAATCGGGGAAGCCATGTGCGCACACGCACCCTAACATAATGGAGATTTGGCGCGTCCTCCACTGACCTGTTGGGGACAACGGGTCAACGGCACAAATACAGATATATATATTTTTTTGGGGTGCTTGGAAACCATCGGCCCGATCAAATTTCCATTCACTGCACACCCCCAGGTCATATGGGACCAATTTTGAGGTGCCTGAGATATGCCTGGGCAGAAAGACAGACAGACAGACAGACAGACTAGCAAATGAAAAGTTAAGATATTACAGTGATACAAGTTTATTAGTTTGTGTGACTCTGGGTGTCTGAATTTCCCCCTTGGGATAATAAAGGTATCTATCTATCTATCTATCTATCTATCTATCTATCTATCTATCTATCTATCTATCTATCTGTCTATCTGTCTATCTGTCTATCTATCTATCTATCTATCTATCTATCTATCTATCTATCTATGGACACTTGAACAATATTGTGACAAAACAGGTGAACAAACAAGAGCAATGATACAACACTGACAAACATATCAACAAAACTCAAGTAGTATTATGTATCCTTAATTCAGAGACATGAATATAAAAAAATACGGTGATAGTATACAGCACATTTAAAGTAGGCCTGATAGTTTAGTATAGTTATTCTAAAATAATTTAGGTAAATTACAATAATATTATTCATTAATTTTGATGGTGTAATAATTATTCATTATAAACATGTATATCGCATAATAATTGTATATAATAATAATTGTGAGATCGGATATTTTCACCATGTTCACATGATTATACTGATTTGACAATATGGCCAATTAAAATTGTCACTATGGAAATGTGCAGATACCCTGTACACTTACAGTATACTGTATGTTGGTTTGTTAATGTTGAGGGAGAAAACAACGTTGCACATTAAGCTAATCATCAGGGGGACCCCCCCCCCCCAAAAAAAAATAAAAATAAATAAATAATAATAAATAATAATAATAATGATATATATATATATATATATATATATATATATATATATATGTATATATATATATATATATATGTATATATATATATATATATATATATATATATATATATATATATGTATATATATATATATATACACACTAATAAATGGACACGTAGACCTCATTAGTTGAAATGAAAATGTCTTACTGATGTCTAGTGAAAAAAGAGAAAGAGAAAAAGTCCCTTAGGGTAAGGTCATCAACTACTGCATATCATGCAGAACAGAACTGCAAATTGTGTATAATCATGTGGTCTTCTGACCTCTGGATCTTATTGTGTCCCAGTCAAGTGCAATTTATTGCTTTGGCCTTTGGCCCGATGCCCCCAGAGACAAACTACAAATAACCACTGCAGTAGAAGTCAGCATTCATGGATCCCATAATTGCAAGTCATTTATCAATGGACACCGTGAGAGGAGTAGCAATAAAATGCTGACAATAAGGAAGGATAAAGCGGGCGACCGATACTGAGATCGCTACAGGCGTGGCTGCTTCAGAAATATATGCCCTATAGGCAGTGTTGGGAAAATAACTCAATTAAACGTATAGATAATACTAGAAATATTACAGTCCACTCCTTACTTTAATTCTACCTATGAGGGCTGTCACGATTATGACATTTTACATGACGATTGCAAATAATTGCGATTAACGTTTTAATTGTGTTTTTGTCGTTGACAATTACATTTCTGTTTGGCTTGTAGGCTTTGAAGTTGCACATGGCAGATATGACACATAACCTTAAATATACAATGAAATTACTGACATATTTGACAACTTTATACTTAAAAAGGAACATTGATAGTGGAAATAGCCGATCTACAAGCTCACAACGCGTCGCGATG
Organism: Nannobrachium achirus; assembly: GCF_963921795.1. NCBI lineage: Eukaryota > Metazoa > Chordata > Actinopteri > Myctophiformes > Myctophidae > Nannobrachium > Nannobrachium achirus. The sequence continues at coordinate 15,026,624 of NC_137814.1, forward strand.
CGACGCGTTGTGAGCTTGTAGATCTGCTATTTCCACTATTTTTGACTTTCTTAAAAATATATGAAGATTTTTCAACATGGAAACGATTATGACGATTATGAAAAATAATCACGATTATGTCAAATAATCACGATTAGACGATTATGTAATAATTGTGACAGCCCTGCTACCTATGAGGGTGGATTCAGCCAATGCTTTCCAATGGGAATGGAGTGTTTTGCTGCCATTTTAAGGATTTTCTTTTTTTTTTAAGAATATGATTATTACATTTTCAAACAAACAATATATAAACAACATACAAAGCGACAGGACAGCAAAACAACGATACAATAACGTAACAAAAACAACAAATACAGCTCAGACCCAAACCGGTGTAAATTTAAGTTTAGATGAATGGTAGGATTAATCCCCCAGCCTCCCGCAACTCTTTCAATATGGGGAGGGCAGACACCCAGTCCAGCCCCGGTCAGAATGGCATTCGCCAGAGGGCCATTCAACAGCAGTCCGGAAGCAGTAGATAAAACAGACAAATAGATCGATCAGGGCCGACAAGGAAACCCCTTGAGCACAGCAGCAGACAGCATATAGGCCCAATGAATCTTAGATACGGGTCCCAGATTTGATAAAAGGCGTCTATCTTAGAGCGTAGCATACATGTGATGTATTCGCAGGGAAATTTTAAGGATTTCTTAAAAAAAAAGGGAAAAAAAGAAAAAAATCCCATTGAAATGTATTGGTAGAATCCGCCCTCATATAGTCACTGTGTGACTGTGCCATAACAAGTAAAAGTCCGGAATTTGTGTAAAAGTACAACAAGGTTTTGGAAGCAAATAGCAATAGCAGATTCACAAGCTCACAATGTGTGGCATCGCTACTTATTGTGAGCTTGCAGATTGGCTATTTTCAAATAGTCAAAGTTTAAATAGGGGTAAATGTGTGTTTTGTAATAATAATCCAAATCTACTACTACTAGTAACTCAAGTTTTAAATTATTGTAGTAGAGAAAAGTACAATATTCGACTCTGAAATGTAGTGGAGTAAAAGTAAATTCATAGAAATTGGGAAATACCTATGTAAGTAAAAGTACCTAAAAAAGTACTTGAGTGCATGTATTTAGTTACTTTCCACCACTGCCTATAGGCAAAGATATGTCAGGCTGTGATATTTGGACTGAATAATGCGGTGGCCTTAAACGATACAGTTCATCGTGATTAAACACCACTGATATCAACCATTTCTCTGCATTCGCCGTTGTCCCTCCTTTCCTACACCAGGGCTTCTCATACTTTTTAATCTCAAGGACCCCCAGTTTGCCCTAGCTTTAGGCCACAGAACCCCATGTATAAATGGAATCAACATCATTTTCGAGGCAAAGACACCTGGCCTTTGGTGTTGTCCATTTTTTGAGGGCACAAAGGCCATTAAATGAAACAAGATTTAATCCATTGAAAGAATTAATTGAATTTAAGGGTTAAGGATTAATGTAAAGGTTAATTTAATATAATTATTATAGACTATCTGCATCAGACTAGCTGATCCATGCTCAGCCCTGCACCAATCAAAGCCGCTGGATTGTTTTAAAGATGGGGACTCGGGGGAGGTTAGCATTCAAAAGACACTGGTGTCTACATGACAAGAAAGAGACACTGTTGTCTACATGACAAGAAAGAGACACTGGTGTCTACATGACAAGAAAGAAAAGTGTCAGCTGACCACTGTGGCCTCAGGACATTCAATTTTTTTGATGGGCACAAGGCTAAACTGAGGGGCAGAGTTTTAGACTTTTAAGGGTTTATTTCAATGGTTCTCAAACTTTAAGGTACAATTTAAGCTCTCCCCTTAACTCTGACAGTATACAAATGGGACAGTTGCATACTGTCAGAGTTACACACTTTTCAATTTAGATCCCCCTAAAGCAAGGGTCTTCATCAGGCGGTCCGGGACCCCTAGGGGATCCTCAGAGTTACTATAGGAGGTCCTCCAAATCTTTGTGTGATGCTGCGAGGCGTTGTGAGCTTGTAGATTGGCTATTTTCTGCCAAGAGGTTTGGTGTAGAGGGGAGAAGTATTGACAGTTCAAGTGGTTATATATCCCACAGAAAACACAAATTGACATGAATCCAAAATACACTGATGATTGTGCTGTCAAACAATGAGACTATATGGAATCTATGACAAGGTTGTGGGATGTCCCTGCTTCATCTCTCTCTCAACTAAGTGGTCCTTGGCCTGAAAACGTTGAAGACCCCTGCCCTAGAATCCACTTGGAGAACCATTGGTCTACTTGGTTCCTCAGTAGAGTAGTCAGTATCCTGTGTCCACGGTGCTTCTGCAGGTGTGGTCTCCCTTCGTTTCCACTGCAGAGAAACAAAGAGCCTGGCGTTGGGATGGACACAGACTGCTTGACAATGTCAATAAAGTTATTTGAAGCAGTCGCAATTACCTCTCTCCATCGGGAGAGGGAGGCAATGGATGTAAAAACGTACAATTTGTAGCTTTAAGGCCTATTTTTGCTCCCCAAAATAGGTCCTTAAGTGCGCTTTTACTATTGCTTCTAACTGTGCAAATTGTGTGTGTGTGTGTGTGTGTGTGTGTGTGTGTGTGTGTGTGTGTGTGTGTGTGTGTGTGTGTGTGTGTGTGTGTGCGTGCGTGTGTGTGTGTCTTAGCCACCAGAATAGCCTTTGTTTCATTTACACATACATACATACATGCATGCATGCATTAAAATAGCACCTGCAAGGATTTATTAATTCATTAAATTCAAATTACATCTTAACAATGACGTTCAGCCAACATTGAGTGCGGTCTAAAAATAAACAGCATAACATATATAAGAGGGAAATGGTCTAAATGTTTCTGTACAATGACTGGCCGAAGCATGTGGATGGACTACTATGACATTGCTGGTCCCTTAAGGACAACAAGTGTGAAACCTTTTCCAAAAATGAGACATTTGAAAGCTGAATCACACCAGGTCTGTGGTGCAGGAATACATATCGAAATTGATGATAATAACTGATGCACGCACGCACGCACGCACGCACGCACGCACGCACGCACGCACACACACACGCACGCACACACACACACACACACACACACACACACACACACACACACACACACACACACAGGGAGGGAAAAAGGATGGGAGTCCCATTGACTTATGAGCCAGTGATGTAATTCCTGCCTGAGTTTCTGCCTTTAGGCCTCTGACCCCCCATTAAAACAACATGAACATCCAATACACAGGGGACCTACTGTGTCGTAAAAACCTGGGCCCAATGGACTGACAGTACTGTAGGTCTTCTGGAAGAAGACTGCAGCCGTGTGTGTGTGTGTGTGTGTGTGTGTGTGTGTGTGTGTGTGTGTGTGTGTGTGTGCAGGGGTGTCGCACCACATTCCGGGCCCTGGGTACAAGGATTCACTCACATTGTGTGCTTTAACTATTGAAAAATAGTATATAGCTCATATTTTTGAAAAATCTTGAAGATTTGAAGTCTTTGAATATTTCAAATCCTTCTATGTTTCTATGTCAGTGATGCTCAAACTTTTTCATGTGAAGGACCCACAAAATGATAAGCATTTGGCCACGGACCCACATCTCAAAATAATTCGTTCCAAGCACCCCCCAGAAGCCAAATTTGAGTTACAAAAAATACATAAATTCAAAGATTTGCACACATTTTCATGACTTAAAAAAAAAATAGCAGATCTACAAGCTTGCAGCGCGGCACTCAGTGCCACGCTGTGAGCTTGTATATCTGCTATTTTTCAATAGCTAAAGTATAAAAAATTGAAGGCCCCTCCACCTTGGGCCCTCAGTCCCACTCCCCCCCCCCCCCCCCCCCCCCCCCCTTGTGACGCCCCTGTGTGTGTGTGTGTGTGTGTGTGTGTGTGTGTGTGTGTGTGTGTGTGTGTGTGTGTGTGTGTGTGTGTGTGTGTGTGCGCGTGCCTGCCTGTCTGGACTGCAACCTGTGAGTTTCTCAGACAGAGAGAGAGAGAGAGAGAGAGAGAGAGAAAGAGAGAGAGAGAGAGAGAGAGAGAGAGAGAGAGAGAGAGAGAGAGAGAGAAGAGAGAATTAATGTGAGGATGACATTTTGCTGGCGTTTGTGTAACAGCGGACCATTTTTATGTTTGGGGTCTGGGTTTTTGATATCCCAACACACAGAGCTTGAGTTCTTGCGCAGGTATTCGCAGGCTGTGCGGGCCCTCGGTACCTCTGCCAATAGAGAGAGGCCACGGCGTACCGAAGCCAGCTGCTGTCACAACGCAAATTTGTTGTTGAGAGCCAGTTCTGGAGCGATAGCCAGGTACGCCGGCAGATCCTGGCACCCGAAGAAAGAGAATGGAAGAGGGGGAAGGAGGAGAGGAGATGGGAGGAAGAGAGGAGAGAGAGAACAAGAGCGAGAGAGAGTGAGGACATTTTGTCCATTAAGGCTGAGACACTTTTCCCCATTGGTTAGCAAACCTTGGAAGATGCTGTTGTTTGCTAAGCACTCTGGGTGGCTTTTATCTTCCCCTGAAATAACTATCTGAAGGGGAGCACACACTGGACGCGTGGCGGCTGCGCAGCGTTGCGTCACGGTATCGACGCACGTGAAGTGCCGCGTGGTAACCCCAACTGGATGTGGCGCGCTGCCACACAGCACATCCATTTCTCCCGGTGGGGAGAACCATTTTGTTTTTTACTCTGTCCTCTGTGGACCCCCCCAAACTTTGTGCCTGTGTGTCTGTTTACAGTTTCCCCAGGGGTAATCAGGAGGAACAGTGCACAGAAGTACCTCCGTGCAGTGCTGTAGTCAATCTTTTTTTCAGACGGTATACCATAATTATCCCCTCGCACACAAGCGTGCACATGAGCACATGTACGCACGCGGTCGCCGTAAATTGGTGTGACATCTGTTGCTAAGTTGACACGTGAAGTACTTTGACACTGTGGCCAGCGGTCATTGTCACCTCAGTATCGCCACGCACCAGCCTTCACACCGAAGTGCTCGGACATTATCGAGTCCTGACTCACTCGAGATGAGTCATTGACTCAAGTACTATAACACTAGCCATGTGTCCATGCGTGGCCCAGCCCAATGGAATGTACTGTATGGTATGCATGTGCTATTAAAAAACATTGTTTTGATGCTCATATTAACCTAGGAAGTATTACGTTGGTTTTTAGTTAGCACATGCATTCCATACATTCCATAGAGCTGTCCAAATAGAAATGGACAAAATTACATATAGCAGGAGAAAAGAATTTAACCTTTTTCTTTGCCAAATCTGTGTTGGACATGATCTGTGGAGCTGCCTCTGGTGTTTTAATTGTGAACACCCTTGACATGTTGGAAGTATTTTGTCTGGTACATGGGCATCTTAGTGGTATAGTGTATTACAGGCCCATTGCAAGATGCTGTACTCTGTCGTCTACCGTGAGCCACCCCACATTTAGAAAATGGTAAATGGTGCATTTATATAGCGCTTTTATCCAAGGCGCTTTACATAGATTGTGCATTACATTCACCCATACATTCATACACCGGTGGCGGAGGAAACCATTCAAGGCACCAACCTACTCACCTGGGGCAACTAGGGGTTCAGAGTCTTGCTCAAGGACTCCTCGACATTAACTCAGGGGGAGCCCGGATTCGAACTGGGAACCCTTTGGAAACCCTTCGTTATTCTGATCAACGTTTGCCTGCTGTCTCCCCTATTGGTACCAACATCAATACAGCATGGAAGCGTGGACAAATTAAAATGTTATCCAACGATAACAAAATATGTTATAAGTCTTCAATCTAACGATGAGGTCACTGGTAGGCGGCTTTTTGAAGTGTCCACACGCAGACCCGCGTACAATTTCCGAACTCTCACTCGGTCTAATGCTTTTCAGAAGTCGCGAGGGACATCGTTTTATGGTCGAAAAGGACCGAATTTGACCGAAATGTGAGTACTTTTTCCCACCACTTGGGTGGAAGACACACACATACAGTATATCGTCGGTGAAAACCTTGTACAGGTATGTCCAAGACAGTTTGTTTTGCATTTATCATTTAAAAAGACATTTTAAAATAGTGAAAATAGCCAATCTACAAGCACACAACGCCTCGCACCGCGAGGCGTTGTGTGCTTGTAGATCTGCTATTTTCACTACTTTTGTGCAACACTTTTGTACAATGAAGCAGGGCTTTAATTTACGAAAAAAACGTACACATTTGAAACTTGGAGATACAAGGTTTCTGTCCGACAGCGACGATATTACCTCCCAGGGTGACTGATTGATAATGCTGGAAGCTTTCAGCCAACAACCTCATAGTGTAACCGAAGCAGCTGGGGTTTCCCCCGCAGCATGCATCTTAAATCTTACAAACAAGATTATTTACAGCAATAAGTTGGAAATCTACCACAAGGAAATCCACCAATGCAACAGCCAGCCTTTTTATTGCACTGCTGCTGAACTGAACAGCACCATGAGGCAAGGTTATAGTGTGGACCACCAAACCTCTCGTTCGGAAAGATCCAACTTTTTCCGACTTGCAGCTTTCCGAACTCGCTCTTCAGAAGTTGCGAGTGACGTCATTTTGTAGTTGAACCGGACCTTTCTGACGAAAAGTTTGGTGGTCGGAGACAGTATGGACAGGCCTTAACCCGTCCAAACGAGACAACATCTGTGTCATTTAGCTACAATATATACAGTATAATACAGTGTAAATAGTAACAAAGAAATTGACGGCTTATTGTGTCTAAAAAGACTTAGCTACTTGTACTCATGCCCCCACCCACTGAAATATAAATACTAAAATCGCTAAAACGATAGAAAGCAGTAAATGAAAACATTTTAACTCTCATCTTTTCTTTTCTCTAATTACAATCTAAAATATGAACCCTTGTTGTAAAAACAAAACAAATTTGTCCTTTACCTTTTCTACCACTGCGCTTGCCTCTCTTTAGCAGAGGGGCTCATCTGAAATGACTGTAACAAAAATGCTAACAGCGGATTCCTAATGCCGCTCTCTGACTAAAGTGTAATTTATTGGATGTGATCAATCAAGGAATGAAGTGTTTGATTCACTTGCTCAGTGTAATTCCTTTTTGTTTAATGGAAACAACAGGTGGCTCTAATATTCTGTTCTCTCGGTAGATTTATCTTTTGTTACTCTGTGTTGAATGACGCATGTACCACACACACACACACACACACACACACACACACGCACACACACACACACACACACACACACGCGCGCGCGCAGAGAGTCACATATATCTCTTGTCTTTCTGCAGGGCCTACATGAGCATCAAGGAGCTAAAAGAGGAGTTACACCTGAGCGGTTCGGATACACTGAACGTGTTTTTTGCAAACAACTCTGCCCGTGAGGAGCTGGCGGGTGCTGCGACGTGGCCGTGGGCCAAGGAAGCCCTCAGTCACCAGGGTGAGTCTGTTCATGTTGGAACCACTGTATGCTACGGTACGTTTAAAACCACTTAAACCCTCTTAGTCAGCCCGGGGGTCTTCTACAGGGGGTCTGGGACCCCTAGGGCAGGGTTTCTCAAAGTGGGTGCCGTGACGCCGCAAAGCAGAATTACTTTGACAATATTTGGAATTCATCAATATCACTTTGCCTTTTTTTACCCGTCTACGCCAAATCTCTTCGTCCCAACATAGCCGATGTAGTAGTGCAGGCTCACAACGCGATGTGAGCTTGTAGATTGTAGCTATTTCTCCCGAATGTTCCCCCCAGAATAGTCATGCTGGGGCTCATATGGTATGAAAAAAAAAATAATAATATGTATAATAAGGGTAAGGGTAATAATAATAATAATTATCTGAGCAATAGTCGTCTATCAGACGTCTAGCTAAAATACGTCTAATATACGTCTATATTTGAAAGTTTTTTAGATGTCTAAGCTAAGACTAGACGTTGATTAGACGTTAGTTCAACGGCTACATAGACGGTCTATATATAGCCTATATACGCCTATTAGACGTCTAAAATATAGACTGTCTATATATAGATGCCTATTAGACGTCTAATCAACGTATAGTCTTAGCTTAGACGTCTAAAAAAAACGTTCAAATCTATACGTTTTTTAGACATAATTATCTTAGACATTCTTTAGACGTATATTAGACGTCTAATACAGTGGTTCTCAACCTGTGGGTCGGGACCCCCAGGGGGGTCCCCAAATAATTTTGGGGGGACCCCAGATAATGAACTTAATGTGAAACATTGTTTTCTCACTCGAATGTAAATAAACCAACATAAAGTTTAAGTGTATAGCGGGTTTCTGCACATTTCTAAAGTGACAATTTAAGGACTTTTTAATACCTCTAAAATGACAAATTAAACATTTGTCAAATTGACAAACATTAGAGGCAGAAATTGTGAAAATAGCAGATCTACATGCTCACAACGCCTCGCAACGCGAGAACCGTGTTATACAAAATGTAATGCCTCAACTCTTAGTGCTCGTCAGGGTGGGGGGTCCCCAGTTAAAATATTAATATTTTGGGGGTCACGGCCTGAAAAGGTTGAGGACCACTGGTCTAATAGACCGAAAAATGTTTAGGGCAAATGAACCCTTGTGACTCTATTCTGGGGAACATAAGCTAACAACGCATACGAGCGGGCCTTGTAGCTCTGGGGGACTCTGGGCAACTAGAGGGGGTTTAAGTGGGTAAATGCCAAGATTATGGCTGTAATGGCGATTCTTTTTCTCGCTTATCTTCTCTACCTCTCCATCCTTCTTTTCTCTCCGTCTGTCTTTTTACCCACCTTCTCCATTTCACGGTCATTCTCCTGCCGTACTCCGTTCTGCTCGGTGTCTCTCACCTTCCCCTTGTTCATTGTTCTCTGCACCGGCCATAACCAGACCTAACGAGGAGCCTTAATCTTGGACATAAAAGCAGGGAGATCATTTGCAGATTTCCCAGCATATCGCCTCTTTCTCCGTCAAATCATTATAGGCTCTCTCTCTCCCACTGGAAAAGGCCAGTCAGCCCAACAACAACCAAACAAACAAGAGGCATGATTGTATGAACGCCAGCTTATTATTATTCATTTATTTCAGCCCCCCAATGTATTTATTTATTTTTCCGCTTCGGGCGGCTCATCAACATTGATCTTTTTTTTTTTTTTATCTCTTTTCTGTGCCTTTTTGCTGAGAGGGATGCAGTGTGAGATAAACAGTGAGACCAAGGCTAACAATACAAATGCAAACAAACAGTACTTGACAGGTCCCCAAAAAATATAAATATTTGATGTAAATATATATTATATTGTTGTGTCGGAGCAGAACCAACCCTCCATTTCAATTTTATTTATTTATTTCATAAAACGTCTCAGTGTGGGTTTTTACAAATATTGAACCAATGAAAAGTATGTCAAAGCGCTCCTGACTACACTTAACTCGTTCAAACCACCTAAATCCAACTTATTATCATTTATTTGTATTTTTTGAGCGGTGGTTACACCGTCTCCTATACGTGGCCGTGTGTGTATGCGTGCGTGTGTGCGTGTCTCTATGTAGCCTGAAGTACCTTTTTTGACCACACATGTTAAGGGAGGGGCGCTGTTGTTCAGGCCAGGCCAGACACACACACACACACACACACACACACACACACACACACACACACACACACACACACACACACACACCCACCCCACACACACAGGCACCCCCCCCCCCCCCCCCCCCCCCCCACGACCACCGCTCAGTTCACACGGGTGTGATTTTTTTTTTTACCTTCTAATCGAAAACAACTATCTTCACGTTAATGGTCAAAAACCTCCTAACTCCACGTGAGCTGGATTTGGGTAAAGTGATGATAACATAAGCCCAGGGCCGTAGCGCGCCTAATCGGCGCTCTAGGCGAGCTCTCTCGAATGAGCCCCCCCACTCCCGCGCGCGCGATTTTTGCGGGTTTTGCCGTGAATTTAGTCGGTTTTGGGTCGGTTTTGGGCTGGTTTGGGTCCACTCCCTCCATTTCGGCGCCCCCTCGGCGCCCCCTCTAGGCTGGCGCTCTAGGCGACCGCCTAGTCCGCCTATAGCTAAAAACGGCCCTGCATAAGCCAGGACACATTCAAGTATCTGACAATGTATAGTCACCATACCAACTTTGATGAGACAGTGTTTTGTTTAAAAAAAAACATTGTATGTATGTATGTATGTATGTATGTATGTTTGTATGTATGTATATGTATATATGTTACCGGATGTTTGGGTAACTCAGGACGTTCTATGTAAGAGCGCTTGTTTTGTCGTTCACCACACACCAATCACCACCAGGTGGCGACGACAGCCATTCACTAGTGAAGGCGCTGACGTCACTCGTTTGCGACTCTATTTGCGACTTTATTTACTAGCCTAGCCTAGCCTAGCCTAGCTTAGCCATTAGCTCCATTGTAGTCACTTGGACAGGGCGTTTATCGTGGGCTTGGCCAGGCCTTACGGCCTGGGCATAAATATAACGATTGCATTCACCACGGCTTCGTAACTCGCGCGGCGCTCCGCCGGCCGCGCGGCCCTGGCCCGCTCTTCGCGGCCACTCGCACCTCCGGTGCTCGGGGGCGAAGAGCAGGACCAAGGTCCGCTGGCCTGCGCGCCGCTTGCAATGTCGTGGACAATCGAGCGGCTCCGTTCCGCCCCGTGCTGCACGACGAGTGCTCCGTTTCTCGACCGTCCTGTTTCTCTAACAAACCGTGACATATATATATATCGTCTTTGTCGGGTGGAAACCTTGTATGTCCAAAACCGTTTGTTTTGTATTTATCATTTTTATAATGATTTAAACTAGTGAAAACAGCCGATCTACAAGCACACAACGCCTCGCACCGCGAGGCGTTGTGTGCTTGTAGATCTGCTGTTTTCACTACTTTTGTGCAACGGCCTTGTATGATGAAGCAGGGCTTTGCTTTGCGAATAAAACGTACAAATTTGAAACTTGGAGATACGAGGTTTCTGCCCGACAGCGACGATACACACACATACATTCTTAATACGTGCACATGTGGTATGCAGCATATGCATCTCTGGGAGATATCACTAGCTGTCAAGAAGTGGAAAAGGGCTAAAGGGATATTGTATGAGGTTTCTGCAACACGCCACTGTGTTTTAGTAGCAGGCAATAACAATCAAACCCACATTTTAGCCCCACATTTCAGATCCCATTTCCCATAAATCTCATGCGAGAGAAAGTATGCACAATGGTTATCTGTTATCACGTTATACATTATAGAGGAGTTGGATATGGTTTCCCAGGGCATGCGTTTTGTCTTCATGTAAGGTGCAGTTTGTTTCTAATTACCTATATAAATGTCACATTATTTAGGCTTCTTTTACTACAGTGGTCTGTTTCTCTTTTGTAAATGCCAGCATGCTATTATGGCTGAGTGCTAATGTGTTTGAGTGCTCGCTGCACAAGCTAGTAAAGGCACACTTTTAATGTATGAACACAGTATTAATGTACGCATGAGCTGGCAGTTTGAATGTTGACTCTTGCATCGTTTGGTTTTGGAGGTTGACTTGACTTCATGGGCTAAATGAGAAAAGGGACAAGAAAGGGCACGCATGAAACCATCCACCTCCATCGCTTAAGGGTGCTTTTCCACAGGCAAAGAACCTGGTTCTGGTTCTTTCTCCCGCCTATGGGATGAACCAGAGGTGAGCTTTTCCGCCGAGAACCGGAGTTGGTTTCCGAACCGTAAAAGTTGGTTCCGAACGGGAACCACAAAATCCTTGGTTCCTCTGGTTCAATCATGGTTCAATCTGGTGGAAAAGCAAGCCGGTTCGCAAGAACGAACCAAGGTTCCAAGAAAGTTGAACGGGCACTGGTTCTGGAACGGGTTCTTTGCCGGTGGAAAAGGCCCCAAAGGGTGCTTTTCCACCGGCAAAGAACCTGTTCGGGTTCTTTCTCCCGCCTATGGGATGAACCAGAGGTGAGCTTTTCCACCGAGAACCGAGTTGGTTCTGAACCGTAAAAGTTGGTTCGCGGCCGGTTCCCAAGAACGAACCAAGGTTCCAAGAAAGTTGCCATCCCATAGGCGGGAGAAAGAACCCAAACTGGTTCTTTGCCGGTGGAAAAGGCCCCAGTGGTGTCCGGGGAACCTCCAGGGGTCTTTGGGATGGTTCCAGGGGGTCCTCAGCAAAACGAGGAACAGTTTTTAAACTCTTAAAGCCCCATTCTATACTCATAAATTGCCGATCCACCAGGTCACAAGGTGACACGTTGTTAGCTTTTCTAAAAATGTTGAAGATTCTGATTGATTAATTGATTGATTGAATGCTTTATTGGCAGTTTGGCAAAGAAAAGCACATGAAAGTACAGATTTCAATACAAGGTCTGCTAAGAAACCTATGGCTTGTTTCCATTGGGGTCCTTTGTACTCAATTAATCAAAGAAGGAAAAAATATACTGTATGTGTTTTTACATGACTTCTTGCTATCGTCTTTCTCAGGTGGGATGGTACTCAACCCCTCCTACTTTGGTACGGTCGGGCACAACAACACCATGATCCATGAGATGGGTCACATCTTTGGACTGTACCACGTCTTCAAGGGGGTGAGCGAGCGCGACTCGTGCGACGACCCGTGTCAGGTAGGAGAGCATGGCATCTCAACGTTCTTGCGTTCTTGGTCGATTATTATGATACAGAAAAGCCCTTTTCAGCTCTTTAAGTGGTGAGTCACACATTTTACCCGCAGCCTCACAGCTGTAACATTCAGCGAGGCACAGAGTGCCGCACTGCAAGCTTGTAGATCTGTTATTTTTGAAAAATCTTGAAAATGTGTGCACATTTTTTAATGTATATATTTCTAAAGCAGACGTTTGCAACGCAAATTCTCTTGGTCCCTGGAACAAAATATTTTGAGATGGGGGACCGCTGTCAAATACATATAATTCTAGGGGGTCCTTGACATGAAAAGTTTGAGCACCACTGATATAGAAACATACGTTTTTCTGAAAACCATTAGGATCAAGAAGACATTTTTTTGTCATTTTTCAGGTCTTAAAAGCATTTGTTTCTAAATGGTGGGTACTATACCTCCTTTTGGAACCAAAATGGGTCAAACATTTTTTTTTAATGTATGATTTTGTCATTCCTGATGTCCAGGAGACCGCCCCGTCCTTGGAGACAGGAGACCTGTGTGCTGACACGGCCCCCACGCCCAAGTCTAAGGCCTGCCAGGACCCAGGGGCCGTCAACGACACCTGTGGCATCACCACCTACCAGGACACACCTTACAACAACTATATGAGTTATACAGGTACACTGGACACACCTTACAACAACTATATGAGCTATACAGGTACACTGGACACACCTTACAACAACTGTATGAGTTATACAGGTACACTGGACACACCTTACAACAACTATATGAGTTTTACAGGTACACTGGACACACTTTACAACAACTATATTGTCGTTGTCGGGTGAAAACCTTTCATGTCCAAAACTGTTCGTTTTGCATTTATCATTTTAAAAATGACTTAAACTAGTGAAAACAGCCGATCTACAAACACACAACGCCTCGCACCTGCTTGTAGATCTGCTGTTTTCACAACTTTTGTGCGACGGCCTTGTATGATGAAGCAGGACTTTACTTTGCGAAAGAATGTACAAATGTGAAACTTGGAGTTACGAGGGCTTAATATTGATGACATCAGGGATCTTCATTTATGGGCATGAAAGGGATTCTGTTATTAAGCCCATATCTAACAGGACTTCATATGGGAATGCCCATATATGGAGGAAGACAGCCCATATATGTGTGGCTGGTTCAGACAGGGATCTTCATATATGGGCATAAAAGGGATTCTGGGGAATACCCATATATGGACTTTTACATAGGTGATGTCACCTGTGATATCACCTGTGATGTCACATGATGTGTCAGGGGAACCACAGTGTCAGGCGTGACCTTCAGAGATACACGGATACGTGAACAAGATGTGCCGGATATCACAGTGACATCAGAGCATGATGACATCACGATGACACATTTTTACGGTCTATGGGTTTGCCGCAATTAATTTATTCATTCATTAATTTTCTCCATTGACTTGAAGGGTTAAATGCAAAAAAAAAATAAATTGGCTTAATATTGATGACATCGGGGAACTCCATATATGAGCATAAAAGGGACAAGGACGGAATTAATTTGCAAGTGTGACTCGCGTCACAGCAACCACACTTGCAATTTCCAATCTGAAAGTTTTCTCCAGAACAGGGCCACTGGGGTTCTCGCGGTTAAACTCTAATCGACAGTGGACAACATCTCCTCGTGTAGAGAACATTTCATGAGCCTGGGGCCAGGCCAAATCATTCATGCTGTAAAACGTCAAGCCTGCCCATAATTATTTTAGTGTGGAAAAGGCAAGCCGTGTCTCCCCCCGATTCCATGACTGCTGGCGTCAGTCCGTAGAGATGTGTGGGGTTTCTTCTCTGGACACTGACAATACCGGATCTGGGATGGACATGAAAGTTCTTGGTTTTGGTAATAGGAACCAGGGTTCTGTTTGTGAGGGCAATGGATGATGAAGACATTAGATGTGAAGACAGGCCTTCGGAGGAGCCCTGAATGCCTCTACTTCCTCCCTCTAAACAAGGACAGATGTGAGCAGTGTCAACAAATCTGATTTATTTTAGGACATGGACAGTGTAATTTAGAGATTAACGTGAAGACATGCATACACAAGAGTTGGCCTGTTACCGTAATGCAGCCAACGCTGCACATTTTCCTCTTGGATGTGATTAACAAATGATAGATTCTAACGTCCGTATGGTGGTGCCAAAGCTTCTTTGTTTAAAAATGATTAATGATTAAGTCTAGTTGTGCATGCTTATGAAATCGTGATACTACTACACTACTGCTAATAATAATAACAACAATAATGATGTGTTCTGGGCAGCTTTTTGGTGACAATTCTTGTATTGACTATGAGGGATGTGATGGCCAGTGTCCACACCAGCAGCCACAAATTGAAAGTCAGCAAAACATGGTGGAACCCTTTTTTGTTTTTCTTTTCTGTTTTTTTGTTTTTGTTTATCAATTCAGTTTAGCTTACTTTTCAGCACTACATAATAGAAAGATGTGATAACTTCACACAGAACTAAATAGCATAGGCCTACCGTTTGCTGCACGTTTGACAGAAAGGTCGCTGATTGGAGGTACATAATGGCACATTTAGTTTATTGCAAGTTGTTTTATCAGAAGTTATTACCCGGCTTGTTTGAATGCTTGATTCTGATTGGTCAATCGCTGAAATCAGTGGTCTGATATTCCTTGATAACAGACCGCTCCGCTCTATAACAGACCGCTGCCTAATCAACGGCTCAGAGCACCTGCTGCAGTCAGGCTGCACTTCGAGATTCTTGTGCTGGATCCAACATGTCAGCCATGTAAACAAACAGACAGCAACATTTAGCACTATTTAGGTCTGACATACCGGTAGGTAATCAGTAAAAAAAAAGAAGAAAAAAAAAAGAAAGAAAGAAACGTTTCTTAAACCTATAAATGCTGGTCATCGAGGGAAGGGGAGTGTTACAGTAGTGCTACTGTATGGGTTTAGGTGGAGTCTGAAGAGGTGAGTCTTCAGTCCACGGCGGAAGCTGGGGAGTGAGTCTGTAGTTCTAAGTGCGAAAAAAAAATATATATGGGGGTCCCGACCCACAGATTGAGAACCACAGGTTTAACTGACCTCTTTTCTCTGTGACTCCTCAGATGACAACTGCACCAACCACTTCACCCCCAACCAGGTGGCCCGGATGCACTGCTACCTGGACCTGGTCTACCAGGACTGGCTTAGGGACCGCCAGCCCGCCCCCGTCCCCCTGTCCCCCATTGTGATTGGTCACAGCTCGGATTCTGTCTCCATCTATTGGCTGCCACCTCTGACGGGACCGCTCCACCAAGGGTACATTGGAACACTCTTTTTTTTTTGTTACCTACGTACATGGGGGCATGGATTCACCTGATGGCAGTTTTGACCAATTAAACCCATTCCCTGCGAACTTAAAATATGGATGTGCGCTAAAACTGCCGGGAAATAGCTATATTTTATTAACATGATAGGGTATAATTTACTTGTTTTCAAAGCTATGATGATAAACCACCACCAAAAAGACCACTAGAGCGCGCCATCGTAACACTAAAACTTTCAGAATAAGCCACGTTTGAAGGATGGATAGGTGACGTCGCTCAATGGATTCACAATGGTAGACACGGCTATAATTAACGGCGCGCCATATGTGCTCATTACTGCTCAATTCGGGCTTGATCGTCTAAACCACCATCGGTCTGGGCAACGGATCGTATACAGACGCCACTCACAAAATTTCCGAATCAAAATCCGACCTAGTGAAGCTGCGTAATGGACGATGGTTTGTATTGAGCTCAACGGCTAACAGACGCTATTGTAAACAGACGAGGCCTGGTTTAGCGGTGACGTCATCATCCTATCCTTTTTTTTCACGGTCTCTCGTTATAAACAGCTGAAGGTAAGGGAACCCATTTGCTCCGTCAAAATACCCAAATAAATGCTTAAAAAATGCTTGTTATATAAATGTCGATCGGCAGAGAGTCTCCTAGTGAGGAAGTCGTTCTGAAAGTGGACCAGCAGGCAAGAAGTTAAGACCTAAGGCCGATAAAAAAAATAAAAAAATGCTTTCTAAATCAGCAGTTCTCAAACTTTTTCGTGCTAAGGAAAATAGAAGATATACATATACCGGTATATATATATTTTTTTTTTTTATTTTTTTTTTTAAACGTAGGAAAAGAAAATGGGATTTTTACTTGAGTCGTGAGCCATAAAAATTGGTCCGTGACCCACAAATGGGTCCCGACCCAGTTACACCTTATTCTCTCCGGGAAAACTCCATGTGTGGACGTGACTGTCAATGTTTACATCTTCCCCAAAACCAACAGGCAGGGTTTTATTGGCAGTAGTTGCGTTTCCATAAAGCCTTTTTTTTTCTCGTATTAATGCTTTTGCGCATAAATCTTCCCCCCCCCCCCCCCCGTGTGTGTGTGTGTGTGTGTGTGTGTGTGTGTGTGTGTGTGTGTGTGTGTGTGTGTGTGTGTGTGTGTGTGTGGCCTGGCCTGAACAACAGCGCCCCTCCCTTAACATGTGTGGTCAGAAAAGGTACTACACCACAGGCTTGAGGCTACATACAGACCCACATACAAACAAACATACCTACACACACGGCCACGCTATGGAGACGGTGTTACCACCGCTCAAAAAAAAAAAAAAAAATGCGCAAAAGGGAAATGGAAACACTAAGCGAATAGGTTTTGAATTAAAATGCATTGAACTCGCATGATATGGATTTGGCTGAAGGGATCTGAAGGGAGCTGCTAACTTGTTGGCGCCGTGTTCCCAACTACTGTACCTTGCATCGTTGTGAGCTTTGCAGATCGGCCACCTTCCAGACGCAAAACCTTGCAGGATGAGACGTCGATTCGGGGAGGACAAAAATAAAGGCTGTTGGTCACGTGTCGTGTTCGGTCTGAAAAAATCAGCCCGGCGATCCCAGCTCTGTGCACTGTGTGCAGGCCCGCGGGAAGTCATTTACAACAGGTCTCCCAAGAATCGCATTTCATCAGTGGATGGAAACAGGCTAAATTCGCTTTTTCTTTTTTTGAATTTCTGACAATTGGCTTCCTATTTTCTAAAAGGTTTATGGAAACGCAGACAGTGACTAAACAACACAATAAGACAGACAGTGACTAAACAACACAATAAGGGGAATTTGCAATGACTATAAACTTAGTTGACCGTGAGCCAGTCCTGAACTGACATCTGCCTGTCTCTCTTAATTCCGTCCATTTTGAATATTGACTGGCAGTCGACTATAATTGGCAACCCCATAAAGAAATTATAATAAT
Source organism: Nannobrachium achirus (assembly GCF_963921795.1). Lineage (NCBI taxonomy): Eukaryota > Metazoa > Chordata > Actinopteri > Myctophiformes > Myctophidae > Nannobrachium > Nannobrachium achirus. The sequence goes on from NC_137814.1 coordinate 15,044,515, forward strand.
GTTTTGACTGAGAGATTGGCAGTCAAATCAGTCTGACCAGCCTGATCGCATAACATTAAAAAAAAATCGGATATACTTGCTTGGTTTCTCCCAATAAATCATGATGAAATGACATTTCTAAAGGGGCACTTTTGGTGGAAATATCGAAAATAGCAGACCTCACAAGGCGTCACAATGCGCCGCATTGTGAGCATGGAGGTCTGCTATTTTCGGTGCTTGATACCACACTGAACTAAGCTAAATCAAGTCAATACTGGAGATGTGGCGTAACGGCACGGATTTCTACGCAGAGAGGGCAATTCTTTCAACATACCGGTAAGATGCTGCATTCAAGTTCAGGAGAGTTTGGACAAGGCAATTATCTTGAATGCTGCCTTCAGGTATGGCGCATTTGCAAAACTGCATTCATGGTCTGGAGAGGGAACTTTTTACAAACAGATATAAGGGCTGGGGCTCAAGCCCCCTGTGATGACTATGTGTGCACGTGCCTGCCGGGGAGACATCAGACGTCTCTTTTGGGTCTGGAGCCAAGACGTTTATCCTCGACAATGAATGACAGCCACTGTTTTTGTTGTGTCT